>NC_091559.1:15491351-15503851 GCF_042767895.1 Penaeus vannamei | reverse complement strand
AGTTCATAACATAAGGATTATCTGTTAGCAAAAATATAGTAAGATATCTGCTGCCAAAAAGATGCTCTTATCAGTGCCGATCACGAAGAGCAGAAGCCCGCCTATGCGAAGGTCACGGCGATGTGCGGCTGTTGCGATTTCTTTGTATTTTACTCGATGTTAAGACCAGCCATTTCTATGCTTATTAGAGGGAAGGTCTTGGCGAGAGGGCCCCAGTCCTAAGTCCCTCCATGCTTAGGCGAGGCCGTCTGAAGTAAAAGCAGGTTTGAAGAACTGCAGTGAGGGTGTTCCGCCCACCTGAGTCCAGTGGGCACTTTGCATCGTGCCTTCAACAGCAGGACCCTATAGCTAATGTTAAGCAGATGATATAATTAATGTCGGTTTATCCTGTCCCCTTCTGTGCTCCCCCCCCCCCTTCCATCCCCCGTGCAGCGACGAAGGGTGGATAGGATGCTGGACATATCTCAGTCTTCCTCCATGCGTTTGCATATCTCGTAGCGTTCTCGTCTAGCAATCTTGCTGACCCACGTCCAGTCCCGCGCGCTGCCAGTGGAAGCTAACCCCGGCGGCCTTTCCTTGTCATACTAAAGACAAAAATATTCATTGTAACAAATGGAGTAAACTTAATTAATAATAACAATAATGATACTAATAATGATAATAATAATCATCATCATTATCATTATAAGATTCCGCCGTACTACCTCTCCCATCCTACATCTTACTTCATCCTCCAGTTCTTGACACATGAAGCCCTAAGTATCTAACGCTTTCCATGCCCTCCATCATTATTCCATATTTCACTACTGTTCCTCATAATGACTGAGCCCTCAAGGCGCGCCGCTCGAAGATGCGTCGCGCCGTCGACTACGACGTAAAACTTTGTTAACACTTTTTATTTAGCTTATCGTTATACATACATAGACACACACACACACACGTACACGCACAAGCACACACACATATATATAGTACATATGGTATATAGCAGTATATATCAGTGAAAATATATCAGTGTTCCCAAACTTCCTGCTGGCGCATCGTTGGCTTCCAGGTGGATTCAAGGCGTACCCCCTCATGCACGCATGTGAACACATTTTTTATTTTGATATACCTCAAACTGAAAACAAGATTAAACACAAAGATGTATTTAATAAATAAAACCTGAACCAGTAAACCAATCCATTAATCAGTTTTAACTGTATCAGCAGTATGGAAGGGTAAATCAACACCACCAGGAACCATAGGAACATGCTTCGCTGTCTTCGCAGCCATGGGGTGGATGAGCTTGATGCAGGGAAATCAGCTTCTTAACATCAGGCTGGAACTCACCAAGAAGCTCAGAAGAGTTACTTTTTAATTGTTCTTAAAGCTATAATTTGGCCCTTTTGCCTCACTGCCCACAGGGCAACGGTGCCGCCTTTGGGAGTGAATGTTCTTGATTTATCAAACTATTCTCTCTCTCTCTCTCTCTCTCTATTTATCCATCTATCTGTGTGTGTGTGTGTGTGTGTGCGCGCGGGCGCGAACGGGCATCTGCATGTGCGTGTGCGTGTATGGTATCACCCTTTCGTATGCCTTATAGTTAATCATATAAACACAACACGTTGGACATACCGATATTCTAAGGGATTTACATGCATCCGCTCTATAACAAGAAAAACTAACTCTTCAGATGCCCAGTTCTGCTTAGCACAGTGTGGAAAGCAAACAGCACAGGAATACATTTAAATTTTCGTAACCGAATGTGTATAAACACATGTATTTATCTATATGGTTGTAGATTTGTATGTATCTGTATCTACGGTAGATAGATAGATAGAGGTAGAAATTAGATATATTAGAAATTAGAAATATGCTTTTGTTCACAGAAGTGCGAATTATCATAACAAACCTCGGAATGTTAGAATACAGTATCTGCTATCCTTATCAAATCCTCCGTTTAGGTTTTCGCTTTTTTACACAATGATTTATACTTTGCCGTTTGGAAATTAAATCATGAAACCAGACCATAGACAGTAGCTTATTCAGAGAAATCACGAATCTTCGTTCCATCATGGAAGGCAAGGTGGATTTCTTTTCGTATCGATTTGTTTGCGGCCTCTCTCTCCTCCCTCATCTGCCCTCTCCTCCCTCTCTGTAGTCATTTATATATTTTGTCTCTCGGTCACCCTTTTCACGTATTCTTTCCTTTTTTTTGCAATCGTAATTTGGAAATGTTTTCAAAATCAGGTTTCTGTGGAAAATTTCTTACAAGCTCTGTAATGGAACTGGGGCCTTTTTCTCTCTTTCTCCGTGTTGAAAACGTTTTCTGTATATGAAAAATTCAGGATGTTTAATAATCTTAGAAACTGGGAACAGCGAACATTCTCATAGTATTTTTTAAAAGATTTTTCTTTCCAATTTTACGTTACATTCATAATTAGTACTACGAAAATTAGGTGCATCATTTTCTCTTCCATTCTATCTTAAATAGTTTCTTTATCACCTGGTTACATAATCTAAAAATCAATAAGATCTATATATTCTTTTAGAAATGCAAAATCACACCACACATAAATGCTGGCGCACATGTGCGCTTGGGCCTAAGGGCAGCATGTCACAATCAAAGGTTACGTTTATCGTACATCCCCCTCGCCTGGGGTTCTTGCGCTGGCACTCGCACATGTAAGACGCGCTTCCCGTATATTCGCGGACGCCGTCGCACCTGCGCCATTCTTTATGAGAGATTTGAAGCAAGCGATTTAGAAAGCTCGCTGACATGGCTTCGCCTAAGATGGATAAGTTTAGCCACAAGAAGCTGTTGCTCGGCCTCGAGCGAGCTAGCAAGGGTCTCAAGAAGAAGCTCGGGGAGAGCTTCTAGGTCGCCATGATTCCTGTCGTCGCCGACGCGCTCCTTCGTCTACAGGGCGTCGAACTGAAGTCGACCGACATCCCTTCTCCTCCTGTGATACGAACAGCGAAGAGAAAGCTGACATTTCTGCGAAAAGTAAGGTCTGCACCGCCCCTGCTGCCGTGCAGAAGGCGAAGTACAGCGAGGGCGCCAAGGACAGCTTCCTCGTGATCCAAAGCGACCACCATACCTTGGCCATGAGCACGCTGGCCTCGTTCAAGCTGAAGTTCGACAAGAGCTTCGGCGAGGCCAAAATGCAAGTGCAGGGCGGCCAGTCCCAGAACCGCTTTGCCAGGCTGGCGGAGGAGAGGCGCCTGAACCACCTGAAGGCGATGCACGAGTGGAAAGGATCGTGGTGGCCAGTCCGGGCCCCATCGTGCGTGGAGCTCGCGGGTGACCACGATCGCCGTGGGCGCCAGCGGACTCGAGCAGCCGCGTGGCCAGCTGCAAGGCCAGTGCAGAGGGAGAGGAAGGGGGAAAGTAAGAACCATAAGGGCGCCCAGAGAGGGACCGGGAGAGCCTAGCGCTCGAACGAGAGGAAGGGGCGAGAGAAGAGGAGAAGGCGGGAGATGGAGGAGGAGGAGAGGAGGTGGGATGTGGAGGAGGAGAGGAAAAACAAGGAGATGGAAGAGAGGAAGAACCGAGGGAGGAAAAGAAGCTCGGAAGGAAATGCAAGTCCAAGAACCACCAGTTAACGTCCTGCTTTGTCTAACGTGATTAAGAAAGAAATCAATATTATAACAAAAAAGGAAATAAAAGTAAAAAAAAATATATATATACAGTATATATAAATATATTTACAACATAATGTACACACATACGTTTACGTGTCAATATGTGTACACATGTGCGTGTAAAAAGTGAAGAAAAAAATGAGAATAATGAAAAAATAAAAGTAAAAAGATTGTAGAAATATATTTACATCATACGACGCATATACGTGAGTGTGTGTGTTTGTGTTCGAGCGTTTGTGTACAGGGTCTGTATAAGTACTTATATAGACCTTGTTTGTATATACATGTGAGTGTGTTTGCGTATGTGTGCACACAGTGTTTGCATGTGTAAAAATATCAGGAAGGTCTCTGTGTTTGTTTATTTGTGTGCCTGTGTGTTTGCATGAATGTGTGCGTCCCGCGTGCGTATGTATGTATGTAAAAACACTAAGATTTTTTGTGTATTTGTATGCGCACGCGAGTGTAAACATAGGATTTTTGTGTATGTTTTTGTATGCGCATGTGTTTATATATCAGGGATATTGAGCATTTATGACATTACGCTGAGTGATTATTCGATGCTTAACCTAACGTAGTGTGGCGAGCCGAAAAGTAGCGCGTCGTAATATGGGCTTTAGGTTCTTTACAAATCATTCTTTTACTTATACTGATTAAGCTTACAATGCATAAGGATGCAAACATGACGTGGCTTCATGATGCATTATGGAACATCGGACAGGTCGACCATCGCGCTCAGGTGCGAGACGCGTCAAGGCGGGGAGCGAGAGGAAGAGGAATAGGAGGAAAGAGGAGGGTTACGGGATTTCACGATTTCTCTGGAGTCTAGACAACCACATAGAGACCCTCTGCTGTAGTGGCCTTTATTGGAAGGCACATGCCGAAAGCTAGTACTTAATGTCAGTTTTACTAGGCAGGTTCGAGCAGTTCATGCGGGAGTTGAGGCCGTCTTTTATTCCCCCAGACCTTTATTCCCTTCCGTTCACCTTGTGCCATTCGTGTTCCCTCGTCCAACCGTCACTCGCTGGCCACTCATATTTATCATATTCAAGGTCGGTTCCAGAGAATTTTCTGGTGGGGGGCGCAGGGGGTAACAACAGTAAATCTGGGGGGGGGGGGCGCCTAAAAGTAACAAGAATTAAGGCTGCCCAATTCAACATTTATATTGTACAGTTACACATTGTTTTGTTTTCATCTTGCGTTTCCTGGCCACATTAAATCTGCTGGGTGTACTTTTACCAAGTGGTAGGCCAACACACAGAATGCCATGATGCTTGCTGTACAGTTAGTCAGAAGTTGGTGCTTCGAGCTCTGTACAGTGAACATAGCAGTGTTCTTGTGTAGTAAGTGATTTAACTGAGCACCACTTAATTCTTACAATGCAACGACAGTATTTTTTTATCTTTGCTTCCGTCTTAACATGCAGCGTCGGCAACTATACGCAATAATTAACATTACGACGAGTCAGTGACCATTGGGAGGCACACGGGGTGGCCAATGAGATTGTAGGGAGGGCGGGTGCCCCCGTGCCACCATGGAAGCCTCGCATCTGGTCATATGATGGAGTTTCTTGTGGCCCTGAGGGCCAGGCTTCTTACCTCAAAGTTAGCCATGATGTCTCAGTTTCTACGGTTAGGGGCGGAGGATTCGTCGAGGTCCATCAGCTTTCCATTTTGTACCTGCTTCTACTACAGTTGTGATGGGTGAATATGTGTGCAACTTTAGTCCCCTGAGGTGGCTGTGCTTCTCTTCTCACTTGCTCATGATATTAGAGATGAGTGAGTTGGCCGACGTGAGATTGGCTTTCTCTGCTCTACACAAGTCTGATAGTGTGATCTCAGGCTTAGGTTGGCAACTAGCAGGCCGTTTACGTGTTATTCCATTTCCCTCGCCCGTTTGCCATCTGGTGATGTGACCTACTTCTAGCACAATAAACTTTGCTGTGTAGCCAGTGCGCATACAGGAATAGGCAGTTTTTATTATAAATTACACTGTGGTTTCTTCTCATAACTCAGATGCCACCTCCCACCTCTCCTTTTAGGCTCCTTTCCTGCACATCCGGATGCCGCTCCTGCTTTTCCAGTTTTCAGGGTAAACCTGTGGCTCCACACTGGTATGGGTGAGTGGAAGCTTGTGGAGCCTTTTACAAGTGAATTTTTAGCTTCCAGTGTCGAGGCAATGACCTGTGTCTCTTTCAATCAGGTCACTAGACCTATTGTGCCAGGCTATATTAACATACTGTTGCCATATATACATAGATTCCCATCCCTCAAGCTTCATCCTGTTGTCCAAGAATATCTGCAATGTATTTTTGCATGTGAATATGTTTCAGTAATAGTATATAACTGAGCTTCATGCCAGTACGCCAGACTCATGCAAGTATATTGCACAGTAAAAACAACTGTACCAACTAGGAAAGTTGCTATATCATACTGCATTCAGTTGTGCCATGATAGGTGACATGGATAAAAACTGTTAGTGTAAATAAAACACATTATACTAAATTGTCCTTTATTTTCCTTTGGAGTATTGGAGGAATTTCAAATACATAAAAAAGACAAGAGCTGCATCTTGAGCACAATACGACACAGCACAGCAGGTCAGAGCTGCCTTAATTTACATAGTATAAAAACTGCATCTTACAGACCTAAGCACTGTACTTGACTTTATACAAAAATTGTTTTACAAAATATGTACACCATTGACAGAGCCGTAAGTGACCCCAAATGAGGCCAGAACAACCAGAGGAACAGGTAAGAAGCCTACCCAGGAATGTAACTCTTTGTCACTTTGGCACACCTTAAATTCTTCAGGAGTGGGAATATAATATAAAATAGAGCCTAGAAGAGTCACTTGTCAAATAGGATTCTTTTTTATGTCAAAGCTCTAAAAAGCACAACAGGTCATCTATAAAAAATTAAAAATGTTTTTAGAGGATTCTTTTCTCTTACAAATCCCAATATATATTGTTCAATATACAGACTCTATAAAATTCTCTTTCTAACTCATTCTGTCTACACGTAAGCACTATCATAGGTCATACAGAAACTGTGTCAGGTTAGCCTATTTTCGCAAATCGTGCGATGAGTCGGTTCCTGGGTTTTTAGACAGATTAATTTATGGATGATTTAAAATTCATCCACTGTAACATTTAAGGCACCACCCAAAGAAATTTGGAGCACTTTTGAAAAATAAAAATTTCATTAAAAACTTAAACCTAACTTACTGATAAAATATAGCATAGCTCTAAATAGGAGCTGCCTCACTCAAATTTCTTTTACCAAACAATTGTGACTGACTCACAGCATTAGACTGATGCAACCTTGAACTCATAAGGTCATCATTTCTATGAGATATATTAAATTACCTTTGATTATTAACCATTTTATAATTTTTAAAAATAAGAAGTATAAATTAAATATGAAGGCTTACTGTTGCACATCATCCAGGTACAAAGACAATATTCAAGAACCTAGGCTCATTTGGTCCCTTAGAAGTTCTATAGAAATGGTTCGCTAAAGCAATGAAGATATTGTTTACCTTCTGACCTTCCGATGACATGCACTGTACACTCTGGAATGCTGTTCTGTATACTGTTTACACAGGCATTCATATTAAGTAACAACACCCCACTATATAGTTCATGGGAGCTCACCCCACATTTTACAATAAAAAATATTTGTACACCAGTTTTCACAGCACTGTCACTATATTCACTATTATATACATATTTTAAAATTTACTTTCCTATTTATGCACAATCTATATTTTTGATTTTCAATAAATTAATCAGTTTATTATAAACTTCTGATTAGGAAAGTAGCCAATATTTATTTACACACATACACACACATACAAAAGTCCTACAGCACCTTCATGTATTCCTGCGTCAGCACAATTCACACTTTGGAACCTGGCACTGTTAGTGTGGTGGTATGGTGATGTGGTGGTGGTGGCGGAGGTTTATGATGTGGCCCTGTGTAGTGGCTTGCAGGTCGATAACTTGACCCATAGAGGCCCTCTTGGTGGGGCATGTCACGAGTGTGCTCATTATGCCCTCTGTGCCCCATGTTTGACATAGTCTGTCCGTAGTTGCCCATCTGCCCTCCATGTGCAGAATGAGTACTGTGGACTGAGGAGCCAGAGATCTGTTTGTACATCATCATGTGGTGTGGCTGAGATACGCCTGGGAACAAATTGTTATTGTGGCCAGTGTTGTTATTACTAGCATCTGAAAAATAAACAAATAATGAATAAATAAATAATACTAATAATAAAAAAAATCATTTGTTTCAAAGTAGCACAGGAGAGAAAAACAAAATATTTAAGACAGTATTAACATAACAAACATGACAGCAAAATCTGCAAACTAACTTTTAGCAACGGCAGCAGCAGCGACAGGAGGTGGTCCAGGAGGAGGAGGGTGGTGTCTTCGTGGCAAGGACGTGCTGCTGTTGTCCTGTGCATGGGAGATCATGGCCTGCACACTCTCATACTCATAGTAATTGCTGACGGGGCGGTGCTGGTGCTCTCTCGCAGAGTCACGAGGCCCTCTTTGGCTCTGGTACTCACGCGCTTCCCGGCTGTTAAGGGTTCCACAAGTTAGAGTTACAGTTTCTCACTAGGTGGTGATCATAGGTTTATGGCAGTTTTAAAAGGCAGTCAATAAAAGGATGAAAGGAATCAAACCATGAAGCTAAAGAAACCTTATAGATCACTTCATTGTAAAATAAAGATTATAGAAATTCCAGTAGAAAAATGTATATGAACAGCAAAGAAAAATTATAGAAACTAAACATATCCATTTATGTGTCATAAAAGGTGAAGGATTGAATATAAATAATGATATGTAAATATTGATAAATAAACATATCAGGCAGGAAAGTTTCAGAGCATTGTTAGTACTGTACAACTTGCTTGACAAAATATCCAATACAGAAACACTGCCAATATTAGTTTCTCTCATAAGCAGTTAACATAATCAATATCCGTGATCTCCTCATATAAAAGATTTTTTTTTCCTTTATTTTTCAGCTTAGCCAATCTAATTCTGACTGCAATGTGCACTGCATCTACTGTCTGAGTGCCAGGCCAGGTGTACTATTGCTGTAACTCTCAACCTGAATATAATTTATGCTGACAGTTTTTGATACCGATAGTAAGTTATAAAGAATAATGACCACAAGGCAAAATGAACTGCTATTTTGAAAAATGTTGCAAATCAAAAACCTACCTCATTCAACAGTTCATGGTTAGATTATGAATATATTGTGAAATTATGGAGTTTCATTCATTCTCACAAATTAATGCTCACATAGAAAAGCTAAAAGAAATGTAAGATTTCAAATTCATATTTTATATACAGGCTGAGTAGCAAAACAGCAATCAAAAGTTAATAACGTGAATCTACAGGCAGTTATTTATTTGTTTTCTTCATTTTGTTTTGGGAAAGCATTGTCATTCACTTTCATTTTATCAACTAAAGACAAACAAAACTTTTGAAAATCAAGAATATAAATGGCTACTTATAAAGGAGGGAAACTAATAAACTTAAATGAGGGGAAAAAAATCTAAGAGCAAAATAAATATCAACAAACATACAAAAAAAAAATATATATATAAATACAAATAAGATTTATAAGTTATAATAACAAGTGCAACTAAAGCAATAAAACAAAATCAAATAAAAAGAAAGAAAAGAAATTAGAAAGAAAATACAAGACAAATCAAAATAACAAAAGAAAACATAAAAACAAAACAAAAAACAAGAAGACACGCCCCCATCATGTCTTCCTCCATTTTAAAACTGGCTCATGCATTCATATATACATGCTGTATACCTTGCAATTATTGACTCGTGTATAAACGTCTCCTCCAATTTGTGCAACAAGGTAGTTGGGGAGGATTCCTGCTGCCGTCTGTGGTGTGGACGAGGGGAGGGGGTGCATGGATACTGTTAGTCAACACCAACACCAAAAAATTGTAGAAAAAAAAATATCCACAGGGTTTGGATTGTATTGGATGTACTCTAAGGGTTTGGACTGTGTTCTCATGATCCATTCCAATTAGAGACAGGAAGAAAAAAATGTATATGCACAGGTACACTTGTGTGTTTGCATGTGCATGTGCATGTGCATGTGTGTGTGCATGTGTGTGTGCATGTGTGTGTGCATGTGTGTGCGCATGTGTGTGTGTGTGTGTGTGTGTGTGTGTGTGTGTGTGTGTGTGTGTGTGTGTGTGTGTGTGTGTGTGTGTGTGTGTGTGTGTGTGTGTGTGTGTGTGTGTGCGCGCGCGCGCGTATGTATATGTGCGTGCGTGTATATGTGATATGTGCATGCGTGTGTATGTGCGTGCGTGTATATGTGATATGTGCATGCGTGTGTATGTGCGTGCGTGTGTATGTGTGTGCGTGTGTTTGTGTGAGCTTGTGTGCCTGCCACATATGGTCAATTTAGCATGGATTTTTACTTATATGAAGGATTTATCAAGAATGAGCTTTAGAAGCTTTATCAACAGGTAAAATGAAAACTATAATAAATCTATAAGAAATTATAAGAAATTATAAGAAATTAGAGTTATCATCTCTTTGAAACGGTCACATTTTAGTGACATAAATGAATCTTATTTCCATCTTCAACATATCCATCACCCTGTTGATCACAAAATACCGAATGGTGATGGCAATAAAATAATGATATAGAGTATATTCCACTTTTAAGAATTCTGGGTTCCATCGAACCATATCTACTGATGTCCAAATAAAAAGATAATAAAGGAATATATAAAAAATATCTTTAAACAAGAAAAAAGAGAAAAAAATGGAAAAAAAAAGTTTGATATAAAGTTTTTAATGCCATCAACAGTCAGGAATATAAATAAAGGAAAAATCAACAATAAATATCCATCAAGACCCAACAACAGCATAATATCATAATCAAAAACAGGAAAACCCAAATCTGTTTCGCTCAAACAAGTATTCAGTGCAAATGAAAACACCAAACCATATATAGGAAAGACAACATAAAATAAATTAACAACTTGCTAATATATAAGCAATGCTAAGATCTTTTTTTCTTGAACTGCATAATCTCTGCTTCACTGGTAGAATGACTGATTAAAAGCTACTTGTAATACATGCAAACACACTAAAGTTGCATGGACCTTAATGTTCCCCAGCAAAAAGCAGTAAAGAGGAAAAAACAATAAAACAAAAAAAGAACATGAATACAACTTAAATTACACAAGCAGAAATTATGAAACAAGTACTACAAACACATAATGGGGTAAATATAGATCAGGTGCACTAGCACACACAATTTACTAAACTAATTACAAAAATGTAAGAAGGTGAAAGTAATAATACTGACAGATTAATGAGCCTGGAATATGAACACATTTTAGGAATTCCAGACTTTCCTCTTTATAAATCTATGGGGCTATTCTGTGTCAGTTACTTTTTTTTTTTTTTTTCTTTATATCACAAAAGGGCTACTTTCACCTCCTCACCAGCAGGTTAAACAAAGCTACAAGACACTACAACAGAGGATATCTCACCTAGTCTGCTTTTCCCGAAAGTCTTGGTACTGCTGACTAGCTAGTTTCTTTAGCCTTTCTTGCTCCTTGTTTTTGCTGCATGCAAAATAGAAAGATAAATATTGTGATGTTCTAAGACAAAACTATGTGATATTGCTACAGCTACAGACCAATCACCATGACTATTAGATGTTAGATAGTTAGAACAGTTAGTTGAAGCAGTTCTCTCTGGTACACACCAGTAGCAGATGTAGGGGTTACGGACATTTGTTATTGCTTCAAAAGAACAGAATTTGTATAATTAATGCTGTATGTACATTGTAACAAGTGAACGAGAAAAAGTGTGTAGGTATTAGTACATTTTATCTAACTGAATACAAAAAATAACTTATTATTCATCTTGTATTTTTTGTTAGCACTGTATGTCTTTCATGAACTGAAAACAGTTAATTATCTATAAACTAAACAAACTGTCACTTTCATTTACAGTCCCCATGTCTTTGCAGAATGGACGCTCTGCTTCTGATGTTTAACGATGTACTAATTTTACGGTGCTACCAATAATCCCTGCATGTAATATTCATATCTGAATACAGCAACTACATATAACCACCACCAACACCAACACCAAGAGAGGTTAGAAATTTTAGTTGTTTAATAAAAGAAGTTTTCCTAAGTAATAAAAGGGTTTCTTATTACTCTAGGTCTTGCTATTATGTATAATGCAACAAGACAATTCTGAGACATAAAAGGCAACAGCTAAATTGACATCTAGGCTAAAACAAGTGCAAAGAAATCAACGACAAAGATATACATAATACTTCCAGATGCCAGTACTCTCTCATGGAAGCAACACAAAAAGGAGAGCCTGGATTAGTGCAGAACTTCTTACCGTAAATGCTGTTGTATCTGTTCATAATTGACATAATGAGAATATTTGTGGGGATCAGCATAAGCAGTGCGACTCCCGGGCCGGCCACCATTGTCACCATAGAGGTCGTAGCTGTGAGAGCGCATGTGCCGGATGTCTGGCTTGGGCTCACTTGGGACGGGGTCCAGACGCTGGTGGTCAAAATGTTATCATTAGACCAAGGTACATGTACCCACATACATATTTGGTGAAAGAAAATTATTTATTGTGAAAAAAAAAAAAAAAAAATTATTAGTGTTACATCTGATTCTTGGACAAGGATTAATGAGATTATATTTTCAGGTTTATTGAAGAGAAAAAGATCAATAACTTTTATATTTCAAATATCATTAAGCTTTCATCTGTAAAGACAGAGTGAGAATGTGAAAAAATAAATAGGTAGAAGAGGAAGAAGAAAAGGCAAATGAAAAAA
>NC_091559.1:15473851-15486351 GCF_042767895.1 Penaeus vannamei | reverse complement strand
GTTATAACAGCATAGTGCAAACAAAAGTAGAATGAAAGGAGACTCTGCAATAATAGACGAAGAAAACTGATTAATTTAAACTGGCATGCTGCAGATACAGTTTTCCATTATCTGAAAATGAGCATAATTTTTTACAAACATGTCATGTACCAAAATCAAAAGGGGAGAAAATGTCATTAAAATAAAGTAAATGTAAAGGTGGAAGAAAGACAAAGGCAAACTCCCATGCACAAGCAGGCAACATGCAAAAAAAGCTGGTGCATTAGTTCCACACCCTTACCCAAAAAAGGCTATTGTCTAGTATGGCAGTAGATCGCAGGGCAGCAAGGGGGTTGGGGGCTGCTTTGGGAGGGGGTGGAGGTGGGGGGCAAGGAGAACCTCGGGCGGACATGGCTGCTGCCTTTCCTTTAACACCCATGCGCGGGAGGGAGTTAGTGCGGGGCGCACCACTGCTACTCCCTGTACTGCTGCTGCTGCTATTGCTGCTAAGGGGGGCTGCTGTGCTAAGAATGCAGTTGTTGCCATTCGTGTTGGGGTAAGTGGCTCCTCCACCATTAACAGATGTCGCCGCCACCATTCTATTGCTACCACTATCACCAGACATTCCCATGTTACCACCACCATTGCATGAATTGTTAGAACTGTACACCACAAAAGTCGAGTTGTGTTGACCCAAGTTCTGATTGATAAAGTTTCTGTTTGCGACATCCCCATGAGGGTTTGCACTAGGAGGGTCACTTGAGGGGTAGTGAGAAACAGTGACAGCTCCAGAAATGGACTTTGAGAAGGAAAAGGTAAAGTTTGGGTTAATTTGGTTCAGCTGACTAAAATCAGACGATTGACTAGAACTCTTGCAAGAGCTTTGGTTTGTTATCGTTTGGTTCATTGGCACTGGAGAAGGACTAGCAGAGTTTTTTGGCTTAGGATTTGAAGGAGGCAAGGGAGGTTTGTAGTTGTTATTCACTGGCCTATTTCTAGGCGGAAGGGGAGGCTTCCTTGAAAGCGAATTCTGAATGATGAAATTGGAAAGGTTATTGACTTGCATTTCATCATTGACAGAACTTGGAGGTTGAGAATTCAAGGGCTTTTCACTGGTATTCTTAGGTTCTTTACATGGCTTAGAATAGATAGCATCATTATACACATATCTGTTTGGTGGGGGAACATATGGAGGTGGACCAGGCTTAGGCAAAGTGGGAGACAGAGGAGGGGATGGAGAATCAGCAACTGGTTTGATGCAAGACACATACAATGAGTTGCGATTGACCGTGCCACCTGTGCTATTGGATCTAGAACTCGTCCCATGGAAAGAGTGTCTATTGGGGTTCCCTGCACCTCTTGCTTTGTTATAATTGCCAGAGGAAGAGGATGAGGAGGATGGTTTGGGAGTTTTGGAGCGCCTATGCACAATGTTCTCGGACATTACTTGCGGCTTGGTGTCAGTGGAGTTAAGCGTGTTATTGTTAGCCTTGTCAGCTTCCGAGTCCCCACTCTCTCCGAGCACCTGTAACATCATTGGGAAAAAGCGTTGCACACTTGCACAGAACTGGACATTATAAGGCTGATCTGACTCTGTAACATGAAATACCGACTGAGGTACAAAACCCATATCTACTAAGGAGAAAAATGTAGAAATGCTTTCATATCAACATGATTCTCCCAAAGAATAGTTTAGAGGAAACTGTAATTACTCAAGCCTTATTGAAACTGCTTGTGGGCTTGTTGGTATTCATGATGCACTGACAGACTTTGCCAAGGGACATATTCACATTCACAAACATGAAAAGCTTCAAGGGACTCCAACATCAGAAATCATTAGTAACTTTTAAACATGATAAAAGTTATAAGACATGCCAATCACTCTTACACTGCATCCCAATTTTCTGATATTATTACACCTCATGATGTACAGACACACAGACAAAAAAAAAAAAAAAAAAGAGAATACTTGTAACTGTTATAGCTGGAAAGTGTGTGAGTCTTCAAGTGGGCTTTTAAGTTGGTTAATATAAGCGGACAATCAAAATTTTAAGAAGAGAACCAGTACCTACATTATTTTTATTTTACCAGAAGATTCCATTTAAGGTAAGACAATATCAACACATTTTGCAAAAACCATGGACAATTACCATTAAACTGCTTCTGTCCCTCTAAAGCCCTTTTCATGCAACTACAATGTCTTATTAAAGACATTTTAGAAAGCTTTTTAAAAAATCAATTCATTGAAAAAACATTTATTTATAAAAGTCAGAACTTCTGAAGCCACTGCTCATGAAACAGGCAAATGCTTACACATGAAAAAGGCTACTGCCCATCATAAGCAATCTTTTTCTGTAATGAAGTCAATTAACCCTGTTAAAAAAAGATGCAAAAAGCCCTATACCACAATTATTCTTACCTGTTTTATCGCACTTTCATATCGTTCTTCTAAGTCATCTGTAGGATATGTTCTGTTCCTCTGTGCATGGCGACGCTGGTGTTCTGCACGCAACTGATGCATCCTCTCAGATCGAGAAGGCTCTCCTTCATCTGGTCTCATTTGAGGCTGCTGTTGCTGCTGTTGATTGTGGAATAAGCTTAATGATATGCAGGAAGAACATTCAGTTGGATAAATAATGGAAAATAACTTCTATCAAATAAACAGAAAAAGTAAAAGTTTGAACAAAGGAAGATCCTTTTGCTAATTTATTGGACAATGAGTATTTTACCTGATTGCTGCGAGCAGTGTTTTCGATCATGCGCCTGTACTGCTCCTGCATGCGATCGTGCTCTTCCTGCTGTAGGCGTCTTGCAGCTGCCAGCCTCTCAACCTCTGCACGGTCGACTTCTGTCCGACCTTCTGAGCGATCAACCTCCCCATCACCTTTGCTTGTGAGGCCATTGGGATTGTCGATACTCTTTCTGTGTTTTCCAAATCTATGAAATGACAGGTTTTTAGTAATGCATTCCATGGTACTATTATGATAAAATATCATCTAAACTCTCATTATTTCACCGATGTAAAAATAAACTCGTATATTTCACAATATTCATTCACACCATACATTTCAAATACCTGAACATGGAACCAAGTCCTTTGAAGATTCCTGGCTTCTTTTTGCCAACTTTCTTATACTTATCATCGACAGCAGAATTCACTGATGACTGCCGACTGTTGCCTCTGCCGAAGCCAGAGCCACTGGATTCTGACTCTTCTTCTGCAACTAAATATCCAAAATATTCCTCATGTGAGAAAAAATCTTCTGAAGGCAATCAGCATACAGAAAATGCACAACATTCAGAAGACACATCAGCAGAAGCAAAAAAAAAAAAAAAAAAAAAACATTGAAAAGCAACAATTGCCACAACAGTAGGAACATGCATGGAAAAAGTAAGGAACACCAGAGCAACATCCAAGGACAAGACAGCGCAAAATCAGGAAAGAAAACATGGAGTCAAGCAGTCGTAGGAAGGGGTGCCAGGATCCACCGCCATCAAGTGTCGAGAGGAAAAGGCAAATTGCACGCAAGCAATGCACAAATTTGGTCACGTGTTACCCACAGGAAATGGTGAATGTATGAACAATTCACAAGTAGCCCCACAGTCAGGTGATTCCAGGTCACATCCCCAATGGGATCAAGGAACATTGAGCATCCAGGCCCCATCGGGTCATAGAAGGTCAAGCCAAAGGTCCGAACGAACATGAGTAGGGTTGTCGGTGTCGGTGCACAGTAGGGTAGGAGTCAAGGCGGTAGAGATGGAGAGAAACATGAATCTATTAGGATTGTCCCTTGGAGTTGGATTACAGTGACTGTACTACTCTTCAATGAGAACTTATCCTCTTTTTTACCAGTCTACCATACATTGAAAGGTTTGGATTCATTACTTTTTAGGAAGTGTTACTTTAGGATCTACCTCAACAAATCACAGTCTGAGAGAGAGTATATATATCAAACTACATTCTCAAACTTGTACAAATATATATATACTTCTGATGATTGTACTTCTGTATACAAAATAGTTTACATTTTATAGACTTCTGACACTTACGAGTTTCCATCTTATTTCTTAAACCGGTGAGAGGGACATCATAAGACCTGTCAACAGCAGCCCGGAAGCTCTCATTGCACCCACGGCCCCTTGGCACTCTGCCAGAGCCCATGCGATGGCCCTCTTCTTCGAGTGCCATCTGGAAAGGGGTTAAAATCAATTTTCTGTCTTATTGAAAAGAAATACAATGTAAATAAATAAATCTATAGTATCTGCGGCAATAAAACTATCAAGATGCTAAAGCTCATAAAAAATAATTAATATCAATGATTTCTTCCATTAAAAAAAAAAACAGCAAAACAGCTCTCTTCCTGTCTTCTACATCATTTACATTTGCACACAAATTTCAAACAAATAAACAAAGAAAAGTTATGTACCGTTGAGACCATAAACAAAAATCTACCCATCCCTACCTCCTGAACCATTGTCTGCAAGGACTCAAGGCTTGAAGACTTCTTCATGCCTAGACCTGGACCGACATCTAGCCGTGACCGAAGGGCATCTGGAGATTATTTATATGATTTTTATGAATTTGGGTAGAAGCATAAGGACACATTTAATTTATTCAAGTCTCAATCCCTTGTACAGCTGACAACTTGATCATGGTGCACATGCATTGTTGTCATGCATCAAGAAAGCAAATTATGGTTGATATTATGGAATGATGTTCAGGTTGTCATTTATAATTGGGATGAAAACTTTACAACTTTACAACAAAAGAAACAAACTTTAAAATCTTATCTTCTTTTTCCTATGTAGTATCAGTTAAAACAATAGCAGAACTATGTACAAAGTATTGATACTAAATTTGTTAAGAATTGTTAGGGAATGTCAAAAACATTTAATGCATCACAGACTCCATGCAAAATGACTTTCTGGTAAATATTAGTTTAAGCTTCAAATTCATTCTCAGCGACTGACACTATTTATCTTGCTACCATTTATTCTTTCATCTGACAAACTACACTGACGATGACATACCTCTGATAAAACATGTAACACGAACTCTTTATTGGAACTTGACACATTAATATATATAAAAAAGAGACCATTCTCTTTGCAAAAGCCCCCAAGAGGAAAAAGGTCTACCAGAGAATCAAATGAAAAATAAAGAGAGAATTTGTAGTGAGGGATGATTGATGATAATGTGACATCCAACACCCATATGAGAAAGAGAAGAGGGAGAGAGAGAGAGGGCAAACAATATATAAACCAGATAAAAAATAAACACGATTCCTCTTGAGATTGTAGCACCCAATATAACCCCCAACCTTTACCCTGTGGTGGCAAGTGCTCATGCTGAGAGGAGGAGGAGGAGGGTTGTTCATGTGCGTGACTGTTGGTGCGCTGGAGATTTTGAGAGGCGAGAGATTCATCCGACGAGGCCCGGACCAGCAGCTTCCCCCCCATCACAGCTGCGTCTCGACTCAATAACTCTCGGTTACGGGCAGCTACACAATAAGACAAAACCAAGAGATTTTATGTAAGTACTTTTTCTAGTTATCTGGATTTTTACATAGAGATCTCTGTGATGCTAGCTATGTTTTTCTTCTCTTGTGGGGTGGGGGGGTTGGGGGTAAGGAAAGGTAAAAGGTTTGGGGGAAGCTGTGAGTATAACAAGACAAACATGTGCTGAGAGATATTAATAGTATTATAAGATATTATCTTCATATGTACAAATCCATTTCCATTCAAAACACTCATATCCACATTCAGTAAAGCTCTCTTCTTGCTCTTGAGGTCTGTCTTGATGCTATACCATATTATAACATATACCATATATATGCAATATAAAAAAGTGCAGTGAAAAATCATAGCACATACAGGTGAAAAAAAAATCATACCAGAACAGGGTGTGTTGCAAACATCAGTGTAACACAAAGTAGAGTAATGCATTGCATTCAGAAAGTCAAATATATGTCAGGTGTGAGAATTAGTTAATTAGTAAAGAAATAGTGCAAACCCCATGCAAAAATAAATCAAGCCATACAACCAAAACCAGTTATCCTGCATGTCCCTCCATGGTGCAAAATTATCTAAAAACAATACAAACAAAACTAAGATAAAAACAGAAAAGAAAACAAATACATATAATGACTATCCAGACTACAAGAGGCAAAAAAAAAACAAAAAACATGCACCACATTACTCTTGTTAGTTACCCCAGTTTGAGATCATGGCAGAAAGGTCCTGGCCAAAAGTGGTCCGCTGGTTTCCTTTGCTATGATTTCTCTCAAGACTCCGTGTGATCGGACTGAAGGGGCCTCTTGGGTACCCAGACCAATGCCCCTTGAGGCTCCCCCTTCCCACAGTTCTGTCGAGCGTCTCAGAACCCCCCTTCCTTGCATACTGCTGTTTGGACTTTGCCTTTGGACTAGCACTGACAAGGGTGTTGGCCTTCTGGCGCAGTTTGGGGGAGGGCTTTAGAATGGGTCTTGGGATCTCAAGGGTAGCATGGTGGTTCTTTAAAACTGAACTTTGTTGGGAGGTTTTGAGGCTCGATTTCTTTGAGGGTTCTGGCTGTTTTGCCTTCAAGGAAGGGTGATCCTGGGTGGGCAGGTCAATCCCAACCTCCCTTGACCCTGGCTTGAACTCCTCCCGTGTTTCACCTTAAGGACAGATACCATACCAGGGTTAGCCAAAAACATTCAGTCCAGTCTGTCACCATGTTCAAGAAAGGAGGACAGGGCAGTCTTTTCTCATCAACTCATGAACAGACTAGACTAATTGTTACTGACTTCCATTTAAGAAGCTGACCAACTAGTAACAGCATAACTTTAAAGATGCATTTTACAATTATGTAATATCAGTTAATTGTTATTTTTAACTTTATCTTAGAACCTGCTAATAATAATAAAATTTTTTTTTAATACAAATGCATTCATATCATATGTAGACTATAAACATATGACTCATAAAAAAGCATAATTGGTAAGCTTCTTTAGGATATAACAAGCACTCAAAAGGATACAAATACATTAATTTTGTAAGTTAGTTAGTCTCAGAAATAAAAGATACCTTGATATACATTGTCCATAAATACATCATAGTTTTACATGACTCAGCAAAATGACAGAATGTCTCATAATTCTACCTTCGAAAACTACAATATGAACTACACGCAAATGCACACTGAACCTAGTTGTTAATAAATTCAATACGAAACTACTACCACTGTCTACAGTTATCTACTATTATGTAAAACTATATGCATATAAGTTTTTTTTTCTGTTATTGTGTTTATATTCTTTATGAAAGAATGTAACAAAAATTAACAAATTGGGAAGATATGCATGTAAGGGAGAAAAAATCTGAATGCAAGACTAAACCTTGCTTTCTTTTACATTAATGGGAAAAGGAATTCATGTTTAGAGAAATAACAATCACAGGCTTCAGATATCACCCAGAAATTTAAAACTTAGAGCACCTGAAGAATTAAAGTTGTAATTACCAAGGGACATCAAGAAAATTCTTGTGTTCCGGTGCAAACACTTACCCTCCATAGCAGCAAGTCCCATCCCCATGCCCTGACTTGCGGCCAGCTTCTCTTGTGCCAGCATCATCTGTCTTTGTTTCTCTCGCTCTTCTCTGTTTGGGGGAGTGGTATTGTGGTTATAGGTCTCAGGAGAAAAACTCATCATGGTGGAATTTTGTAATGAAAATCTATATAAATAATTTTACTTCTAATTAATCATTCATGCCCCTAATAATAATAAAAAGGCTGTACTGCCAAAATTCTCACCTCATAATCCCAAGTATAAAACTTTTTAGAGAATCTACCTCAAACTAATATTTCAAACAATCATTAAAACACTATGAGATGAATGTATTTCTAAAACAAGTTCTTTCCAGCTCTTTCCCCAACCTCGCTTTCTTGTTACGCTGATAGGTGTCGGTGTTCTTGGCATCTAGGGTGGCGTGGCGCTTCTCCGACATGCTTTGCCGTCCAAATTGATCCCTAGAAAATCCTGCTGCATTTTCTTCTAGGGAGGTTCTGAAATAGGGAAAAAGGAGGGCATCTCGTTATACATCTTCAATTACTTAATGATAACAAGAGATTCTAAAGATAAGTTTTAGTTTAACTGCTCATCAAATTAATATTGAGAAAAATACGTACTGGCTTGTATAGGCATCGTCGGACTGACTTGGGTGGTCACTGTAGCCTCCCGCGGAGGCCCCAGGACCATCAGAGCGACAAATTTCTCTGTAATCACAAAAGCGGAGATAGTGAATGATAGCACGCTCATCAACTGAAAAACACACCTTCAAGATCATATTTTCATCATTCCACAAGAAACTAAAGCTTTCTCTTAAGAATATTGTAGCTAGAAGCTACCAACCCTCACCTTGACATATGATTACCGGCATCGTCATGAATAATGAGGGTGTCTCTGGATGGCAGGTTGACAGTCGGCGACCCAAGGGGGTTGTGGCCGGGCCCTCCCACCGCCACAGACTCCCTTTCGCCACGCATCACCAGCTGCTGCAACTGGGACGTGTTCCACGTGTCATGTGTTGCCTATCGTGCACAAAGAGATTTCTTGAGACAAATTCATGAAGTAAAATGTCCAAAAACAGGCAATATGTATACAACTTCTTCATTTGGACTGTCTCATGTGAGCTTATTATATCTGTCATAAAAACTTGATAAATTTACCTTATAATAACTTTCATTTCTTAAGGCTCCGTTATTCCCAGTGAGTCTCTGAATAACTGGGTTAATGTGGCCAAAATCACCGGCATCTATTTCATGGCCATCTCCTTCATACTGACAATCAAGAAAAAATTATGTAGCCCGACAATGTAATCAAACAACAAAAAAAGTCAAAGACTGTATCTTCATTTCCATTATGGAATGCAACGAGTGAGACTTCCTTACCTTATGGTCGTTAAAAATGACCGTCGTATCAGATGCATCAGTAGTACCAGAATGATCGGGGGTCGGTGTTGCGGGCGATGACTTGGCACCTCCCAGGGTCTCGGTGCCAGACGAGTTGGTGAGGAGGCTGTTGGCGCTCTCCCGACCTGACCTGTTGTTGGATGAGGGGCTCGACCTCTCCTTGTGGTCGATCCTCCTGGCCACCGTAAGTGAGATGATCCCCGGCGTTGGACCCTGAGGAAAGGAAAAGTCCTCAACCACTGCGTCTCACCAGCACACAATTCAAATGTATACGCCCATCCCTCCCAGCGCCATACGCCCATCCTTGATGCCACGCACCACACACTCACCTCCTGATGCATCGCTGTCCGCAGCGTCTTCATGGCCTCGCTGTTGGGTTTGCCGAGGAGCGACATCCCGTTGATGTTGACGAGCTGGTCGTTCTGGAAGAGGCGGCCGTCGCGCGAGGCGGCCCCGCCGTGGATCACGTTCTTCACGAAGATTCCCAGATCGACCGAGCCGTTCGGGCCCGAGCTCGTCTTGCCCTTCACGCTCACTCCTACGAAGGGGAAAGGAATGTGGATAGATCAGTAAGGATGTTTAAAAATCCTGCCTAGAGAAAGCTCTCACCTATATCACAGGATTAAAATTCACAATCGACTCATCATGCCGATATAAAAAGCAAAGAAAAACTCACCCAGTCCAGCTCTTTCGGAGTCATGCACTGGGATTTCGAACATGAGGATTTCTCTTTGTTTCCACGGGAACATGAGGCTGTCCTCCGCTGCTTTCTCCGCCGGCTGTTGGTACACAAAGATGTAGTTAGTTTGTGGCGAAGCAGTGACGTTCCCAGTTTCTGTTCAGAACCTGAATGCTGGTTTAAATAATGGCTAATAGTAAAACAAAAAACAGAGAATTGAAAAAACTGTGAATATGATATAACTGGTTTAGCTTATTTAGCTCTAATACAAAAAACAAAACAAATATAAACATTAACTGGCAAAAATCGTGATATCACCCCAACAAAAAAATGAATGAAAAAAAATACAAAAATGCAAGCTATATACACATTGCAAACACCGAACTAATAATCTATCAGGCAATGCTTATAAAAAACAAGATGCAATTTGTTATGAACACAAAAAGCTCTGTGATGACGATCTCCCTCCACATCCAACTGACTCGCAAAACTCTAAAATCCATTCACTACAACCTTGTCCTCTATGAACAGTGCCTGAGTGGAGGAGAAAGATCATAATACCTGGCGGAGGAAGGGGAGACTGTCTTGGTGGTGGTAGGAGACCTATAACAAAATGTCAAAGTCAATAACACATTCGGTCCAGGTCGGAAGCCTTAGCACTTACTGAATATCTATTGGTTCGGAACCAAGAAATATACAGGAAATGACACATCTTAATACGACTAAACTACTGAATGCTCACACTTTCTATGAAACCAGGCAAACACACAACGGAGCAACGCGGCGTCAAAAATGACTGACGTGGCTCCATTAGCAAATGCAACAGATTAAAGGGCTTTGGTGGACTCTCTTGTTAACTGTGTCTGGGTCTGAATGGCAATTTTTAATCAGACCAACTCATTAACAGGCCAAAAATTCGTATATTTCTAGAACATCTAAGAAGTGACGGCAATTAACAAGGGTTCCATGACTTGGGAAAAGTGCGAAAAGCGCCGAGCTAAGCAGTGCAGTGTGACTAAATGAAAAAGTGCAGCTATAACAGCATTAAAAAGGACAAAAAAACAAAAGCGCGCGCAAGGCAAGCCGGCCCCGCGACGACCTGAACCCAAGCCCACTCACCAACTGTCTCGGCAGCTTCGGACTCGCAGGCTTTTCGGTCTCCGGCGTTGAGTCGGCCGTCCCCGAAGCCGCATCGCCGTTGCGCTGGTCCTGCCGAGAGACCGCCAGCGTAGCCGCCCCTCCGATGGGGATCTCCCGCAGGAGGGCGGCGACCTCCGACTGACTGCGCCCCGTCACCTCCACGCCGTTCACCTCCAGCAGACGGTCGCCGATTCGAAGGTTCCCGTCCTCGATGGCCGCTCCCTGGAAAGGGGAGCCAAGGTCACACTCACACTCTAAGCATCTATCGCCAGTTCAAAATTACAAACATATATACAATCAAATGACGACCCCTAACCAAAAAACAAAACAAAACAAAAAACATACCTTTGGCAATATATTTTTTATGTAAATGGGAGCCTCTCCCCCGGCGGGGTTGTCTCTTGTGGTTATCGAGAAGCCGAGGCCGTGCTGGCCCTTGGTGAGGTGCACGTTCAGTCTGCGTCCGATTTTGCGCGTGTTGCTCTGCAGGATCACGGTCTGCGTTCGCGAGGAGAGCGACGCCGGAGGAACCTTCCTCGTGGACATGACGCTAGCGACCTTAGCACCTCCGACGACTGCAACCGTAAAAGATAAGAAAATCAATTCCGTTCCTACGGTTTCCTTCCACTAAATGAAGCTGGAATATGACCACTTTCTTTCTGACAAACAACTAACACAAAAGACTGACGGATGTCCTCACGTTTTTCCTCTCCTTCGACCAATTCCGCGGCCTGCCCCGCGTACCACTCCTGCCTCTGGCCTTTGACAACACGCAGTCGTAGTTCTGG
This sequence comes from Penaeus vannamei, assembly GCF_042767895.1. Taxonomy (NCBI): domain Eukaryota; kingdom Metazoa; phylum Arthropoda; class Malacostraca; order Decapoda; family Penaeidae; genus Penaeus; species Penaeus vannamei. The sequence continues at coordinate 15,474,815 of NC_091559.1, read as the reverse complement.
CGTTAACATGGCGTCTTTGAAAATTTCTTGAGCCCTGAAGGAAAAACAATCAATAAAAACTGAAATCAAACCAAGTCTTTTTTCTGCTCATAAAACTTCTAAAAAAGCACGCTCGTCTTTACACCGTCCGTGCAACCAAAGTCGCGCTCCTTACTTTTGGAAAGTAATATTATTGAGCGGCTTCCCGTTGATCTCGATGATCCTGTCGTGGACCTCGATCCTGCCGTCGCGGGCGATCCGTCCGCCCGGCTCCACGCCCTCGACCAGCAGCCCCTGGTCGTGCCCCGTGACGTCCGTGCTCGGGATCACGTGGATGCCCAGCGGGCCCCGGTCGTTGCTCAGGACCACGAGGATGCTGCAAAGCCACACCAAGAAATTGCTTTGGGTTCCGTACTTTCGAGTTCCAGTGTGTGAATATCACGTGATTTCTGCTAAGTTAACAATATATATCCAATCTGTTTTACAGATTCTTCGGAGAGAAAGCCGTAGGAGAGAGCTGAGCTCGACCCCGTGCACCTCCAGAAGAGAACCGACCTGTTGGCGGCCTCGTCATGCGAGGGGTCCCTGGAGTGCATGGGGGACGAGGCTGACCCTCCCAGGGGCTCCCGCCGCCTGCCCTCGCTCGCGCCCACCACTCGGTCCGCCGCGTCCGCCCACCGCGCCATCGCCGGGTTGTCGGACAGGACCTGCGCGGAAGCAAAGCCATCATCAAACTGAGATTCTTAAAGACGACGCTTATCAATCTTCAATAGGGTACCAGGTAGCAAATCGGAAAATGTAATATAAATTGCATTTCCATCTTTTAACATTCCAAAACTCTGATGAGCCTTTGAGGAAATGTAAATCCCTCGCATGTCCTACAACCAAACCAAAAAGAAAACCAAAAAGGAAAGAGACAAGAAACTGAAAAAACAAACAAAGAGGCAGAAAAATGAAAAACGAGTATCTAGAAGCGCTGCAACTA
>NC_091559.1:15443851-15468851 GCF_042767895.1 Penaeus vannamei | reverse complement strand
GTAGATTTTTTTTCAGTATCAGTAACAATTTCTTCGCGTTCAGCGTGGCGACGCGTCAACGAGACAGTTGAGGCGGTTCAACCTGTCGAGAGCGTCTTGAAAGGCCAACGCCTAGCCCCTGAGTGTCCTGGTCACGCTACCTGCTCGGGCTTCCTGTCATGTTTACCTGTAATGGTCGCTGGGTTAGAACACTCGCACCTTCCCCTCGCGAAACGCACTCGCCCTCATCTGCCCTCGTTCGCGACGTCCGCTAACGAGGACTCTTCTGCGCTCGTTTGGCGTCGGCCGAGGGCTGAGGCGAGCACCCAGTCCGTTCACCTCCGCAAACAACGGGGTCGCTCGTTGCCTCCCCCAGCCACTACCCCCTAGAACTCTGTCGCTCGTTTGCCCCCCCCCCCCCATCAACCCCCAACCTCTAAAAGCAGGCTAACATGCGCTTCGATCGTTTAGAGCGTCACAACAATCTTTGTGATCACCTGGGCGTAAAAATATGAGATACTAACGTGGCCAGGAGATTGCTAAGCCACTGGCAGACGAACGGAAGCCACCGTTTCCAAGCGATGACTTAAGAAGTCCCACCATGCCCTCATGTACCCAAGCCCCCCCCCCTCACATGCCACCCATCAGCATCTAGTCACCAAAGCAAGACAGCACAGTTCCCTCCCCTGCTCCTTGGCTCCGCATTTCCCCCGGGATGCGGCGCAAGGCTGTGGGCGCGACACAATGCCCGGCGTCTCCCAAGGGTCCTTGTGACGCCCGCCTGGCATACCTGCAGCGCCGCGGACAATGCTATCTGATAAGAGTGCGGTGCCGCAGCGACCTTGGCAGAGGCGACGGCAAGCCTTTCCCTTCTAGAATGGCCTGCTGACAGCCCCAGCTTTCGCCTTTGCAATGACAATTATGATATTAAATCCATATATAAATAAACTGCAAGCCCAGAAGCCACAGTGAATTCGAGCTATATTTTCTTTCCATGACCGCAATTTACATCACATCATTTCTCCCCGTCCCGCCCCGAATCGAGACGGCGCCACACCCACACTCGCCCGACGGATCTACGCCTTGTTTCAGAGCCCGGAGGGAAAATAATAATGATGATGATGACAGGGAGAAGGAGGAGGGGGGAAGGGAAAGAGGAGAGGGTGAATTTTCCTCATCTCAAGAAACTAAGATAAAGCTGGGCGCCACACAAGGCCATCCTCACAGCCCCAAAGGGTAAGCTTCTGCATGACTGGACTTGAAAGAGGGAGCTTAGAAGAGATGCACTCGCTGATTTCCGATTATGCATGATCAGTGATGGCTGAAGTTACCCGTGTGCATAATTTTCAAGAGTAACACGAATACTTAAAAATACAAACAAAAACACAACCACAGATACCGAAGTACCATCGCGTGCGGCCTTAGGGTGCACATGTAACCCGCGCCCAGATGTGACGACGACGAGGAGAGGGGGATGTGACGTCATAGCCCCCTACCCTAATCCCCGCCCCCGCCTCCACACTGTCCTTGTAGCGGGCGTGACTGGCGCCAGGAGCGTGACACGGTAACGCTCGCCTCATGCTTCACTCATTACAGCGGTCATGCATGAGCGACAGTAAGAGAGGAAGAGAAATGGATCGATCGACAAACAGAGAACTAGAGAAGAGGGATAAAAGGACCCTCGCCACAACGGACAACCGGGAGAGAATGCCTGATCAAGAACAAACGTCAACACGATCGCTGCCCCATGCAAACACACAAACACACACACACGAGGGGCCTTTCTACCCCCCTCCCCACTTCCTGAAACGCTTGCCCCCGCCCTCGACTCCCGCAAGTAACGCATCCACCCTCCTCCTTCCCGCCCATCTGCGGAAGACGACGATGGCGGAGATCAGCCCGCGACACATCACTTGGCTCAGGGGGCCCGCTCACGAGGGCGCTCTCGCCGCCCGCTCTCTGCACGGCGGGGGGAAGGCAGGGAAAGGGAGAGGAAAAGTGAGAAGGGGAGGGAGTGGGAACGGGAGAGGGGATGGGAGAGGGAGAGGGAGGGGGGGAGACGGAAGGAGTTTGAGAAGGAGAGGGAGGAAAGGAGGAAATTCATCTCATGGGATTGGTTTCAATAAAGAGAGAGAGAGAGAGAGAGAGAGAGAGAGAGAGAGAGAGAGAGAGAGAGAGAGAGAGAAGAGAAAGAGAAAGAGAAAGAGAAAGAGAGAGAGAGAGAGAGAGAAAGAGAAAGAGAAAGAGAAAGAGAAGAGAGAGAGAGAGAGAGAGAGAGAGAGAGAGAGAGAGAGAGAGAGAGAGAGAGAGAGAGAGAGAGAGAGAGAGAGAGAGAGAGAGAGAGAATGAAAGAAGGAAAGAAAAAGAGAACGAGAAAGAAACCGTGCAGGGGCTTTAATGCAGAGCGACAGGTACCCTCTCCCGGGCGCACGAACGCGTCCTTCCTCGGCCACCAAGAGCTTGCAGCGACCAACGCGCGCGCAGAGTGGGCGAGCGCAGCGGACGTTGCATCAGCCCCTACGCTTTGTTATTCTGGTCATGACACTGGACCGTTAGCAGCACCGGAGAGCCACCAGGGAAGGCGCGTGAATATCATTACCTCATAACATTCGTGAGAACACATATGGCGAGCGGAAGGTACTGCTAATGGGGGAGATGCGATGGAGGAGAGAAGAAACAGAGAGAAAGAGAGGAAGGGAGGGAGGGAGGAGAAGAGAAAGAGTAAATAGTTATCATACGCATATTGATATATATATATATATATATATATATATATATATATATATATATATATATATATATATATATACAGTGTGTGTGTGTGTGTGTGTGTGTGTGTGTGTGTGTGTGTGTGTGAGAGAGAGAGAGAGAGAGAAAGAGAGAGAGAGAGAGAGAGAGAGAGAGAGAGAGAGAGAGAGAGAGAGAGAGAGAGAGAGAGAGAGAGATTGAATAAACAGACGAATGAATGAATGAACGGGAGTATGAGTCTGAATTCCCATGAGTATTCTAACATCCTCTCACTGACACCACGGCATAGCTTGGAGCAAGGCAAGAATGCGGTCAATAAAAAGCACACGCAAAAGTGCACTTGGACACATACATACACATACAGAAATACATACATACACACAAACACACATCTATACCCCGTCCCCACACGCCCATCCCCTATCCACACACACTAACCACAGCTAAATAATAGACCTCATTCACGAATTCCCTCACACTAAGCGATGTTTCTTGCGAAAAAACAACATTCGCGTCATTCACCGCCCCTCCACTCCTCCCGAAAAAAAAAACACGAAAAATAACGCATTATAAAATTGAGCCACGTCCATTTCGGCGGCGGTTCGCACTGGAGCCATGACTGGGATATTTCACGCTGCATTAGACTCGCGCTCGACGAATCCACGGCCGTGCTTTTTAAACTACGAGTTTTTTGGTTATTCTTTTCTCTCTGCGCCGAGATTAGCGCTGTAAACACGTCACGTGCCGTCCACGCATTAAGATCTCCCGCACGTGACCGCCGCGAGACGGACGGCGGCCGCGGCCAGAATACGGACGCCCGCTGCCGACGGAGGCGCCCCCGGCGGCCACTAGGTTGCTTTAGGTCAAACGCCCGACGGCCGTGTCTTTCGCGAAGGGTTTTTATCCGCTCTGCAGGAAGGGAGCTTCCTGGGAGTGAGAGAGATGTAAGGTAAAACGAAAGACAAAAGGGGAGAGAAAGACTAATGGTAAGACGGAAAAGCGAGGTCAAGGGTCAAATCTAAGGTCACAAGAGGGAGAGGGATGCAGCTGTGACTCTCCCCCCTTCCCCCTCCCCTCTCCGGCCACGACCGAGCCCGGGCGCCGAGAATAAAGGGTCCCTCGGAGGGCGCCACCGCGACCAATCCCGCGTCAAAGGGGGCGGCGGCGACGGCCATTGTGGCCTCTCCCGGCGGCCGCGGATCTGTTGTCGCCTCCATCGATTATCTGCCGCCGGAACAATTTTTCGACGAGCCCATGGGCATGTAACAGATGTAAGTGTGTTTGCGTGTTTGTTTGATTGCGTGTGTGTGCGTATCCGCGTGTTCTCTCATCATTGCTTTCGTCACGAACTCTCTCACACTCAGAGATGCAAGTTAAATGCGCACGTCACATCTCGCTCTCAGTTACCCAGTTCCCACTCGAAATTAAATGTCTCCCCCCCCCAAAAAAAAAAAATAATTGAAACCGTGCCCTCAAAATGCTCACTCATCACACACACACTTACCGTCTTCATCCCCTCCCCCCTCCCCTCCCCCGCCCCACCCGCTAACGTGACATTCCCGACGCGCACCGGAGCGAAAAACAGAGACTAAACGCTCCCTCCCCCCTCCCCCCCTCCGCCAAAGATAAAAAGAAGGACTCAAGGTGGAGAAATAAATAAATACGAGAGACCCCGCGATCCTCGCTTCAAGGACGGACCCATTCACGCCTCCAGGAATCCTCTTTAAGGACTTCCTCTCCCGCCCACGCTCCTTCGAGATTCTCAGCTCGGTGTTATCATCATCCTTAGATTTCTTTACGTTGTGGCTTCATTTGTTCTTTTTCCGTAGGGAATATGAGAGGATACTCGCTCGACTTGAAAGAATTGTGGTACAAGGGAAAACTCCGATATAAAGAAGTAAATAAATGCACTTATATAAATAGACAAATATATAGAGAGAGACGGATGGAAGAGGAGAACAAGGAAAGAGACAACAGGCGACAAGACAAGGAGGAAGGAGGAGGAAGAGGAAGGCGATGACTAGCCTCAGCTCACACAAGTTCGCACGAATGGAGCTCACACAAGTTCGCACGAATGGAGCTCACACCGAACACGTCGTCGGGGGCTGATCAGCGGGTCGAGACAGGCGATTATTTGCATGACGGAGGTCGACCAGAAAACACGTGGGGAGGGGGGGGGAGAGGAGGGGTGGTAGAGAAGGAGGAGGGGGGAGAGGAGGAGAGGAGGAGAGAGGGAGGAGGGGGGGAGGAGGAGGAGAGAGGGATTAGAGGAGGGAGGAGAGAGGGAGAAGGAGGGGAGAGGGGGGAGGGGAGGGGAGAGGAGGAGAGAGGGGGGGAGGAGGGGAGGAAGAAGGTAGATCATACAAAACGAGAGTACAGATGAAGACACAACACACGTGAACACAGCGAAGGGAGAACAGGGGGTCACATGGCTGCCCTCTCCCAAGAACACAATAACACATGGACACCTCACGGCTCGCACGCCCCGTTGCCCGAGGCTGCACGAGGAGGGGGGGGGGGGGGGAATAGGGGGAAGAGGGTGGGGAGGGGGGGGAGAGAAATAAGGGGGGAAGAGGGGTGGGGAGGGGGGGGAGAAATAGGGGGAAGAGGGTGGGGAGGGGGGGAGAAATAGGGGGAAGAGGGGTGGGGAGGGGGGGGGAGAAATAGGGGGAAGAGGGTGGGGAGGGGGGGGAGAAATAGGGGGAGAGGGTGGGGAGGGGGGGGAGAAATAGGGGGAAGAGGGTGGGGAGGGGGGGGGAGAAATAGGGGGAAGAGGGTGGGGAGGGGGGGGAGAAATAGGGGGAAGAGGGTGGGGAGGGGGGGAGAAATAGGGGGGAAGAGGGGTGGGGAGGGGGGGGGAGAAAATAGGGGGAAGAGGGTGGGGAGGGGGGGAGAAATAGGGGGAAGAGGGGTGGGGAGGGGGGGGGGGTGAGAAATAGGGGGAAAGAGGGTGGGGAGGGGGGGGAGAAATAGGGGGGGGAGGGGGGGGGAGAAATAGGGGGAAGAGGGTGGGGAGGGGGTGAAGAAATGACGACAGCTGCTTAGTCTCATGCTCTCACTGTTAATGATAATGGCTGGAGTGTGTGACGGCAATGGCTGCAATGGCGATTATTGCACAAGGGAGTGAAATAGAGAGAGAGCTAAAAAAGAGAGTAAGCAGCATATGAGAAGGCGTGGGATAGCGAAGAAGGGTGGAAAGAAAATGGGGTGATAAAGAGTGATTAAGATTTTGCCCAAAACGATCGAAATAGAAATGCCAACACAACCGGGGCAGCGTCGGCGCAGAGCGACGCAGGAGAATCCAACCCCCGCAGGTCCGGCCGCGCGTTCGCCCGGCCTCCCCCGCGCCCGCAAACACGACGTGACATTTCCAAGCGTCTGAGCCGGGCGGAGGCACAGCACTCGCCGCCTCCGTTTCTCTTTGCTCGACGCCGGAACGATTTCACCAGCATTAACGACCACCCCCTCTCCACCAGCCCCCCAACGACCAATTAATCTCCCTTAAACCTTGATCACGCCTAACGACTCGGAGATAATCACTGGGAGAGATGTCGATGCTATGGCGTCTGCGAGGGAGGAGGAGAACCTCGGTCTCTCCTCCCTTCTCGGCGGGGAATTTACCCTCCCGGGGCTCCTCGGCCGCCGCCGCCGCACTGCTGCTCGAGTTTTCCTAAATCGCCTGGAATTCGCCGCGGCGGGACTTTGCACGACCTCCAGCCTCTCCGATCGGCGTCCCTTCCACGGCTGGCCTCGGCACAGCGCCTCCAGGGACCAGCAGGGCAGTGCATTAAATCCATGCAGGTATGGAAGGAGATGAGGAGGATGAGGGGGAGGATTAGGAGGAGGAGGAGGGGGTAGAAGAACCGAGGAAGAGGTCAGAAAGTGAAAAGCAAGCAGAGGAAACTAAGCTAGACGAGACACCCAGCCGGCAGAACTTTCTAAAATCCTGTAACAGCAGCGGAAAGAACGAGAGAGAGAGAGAGAAAGAAAAAGAAATAGAGGAAAAAACGAAGCGTCTATAAGAGACAGCTGAACGGAGGTGAAGATAATGCAGTATGAGACATAACAGGAGAAAACGGCTTTTTATTCGCTAATTGTCAACACGACCTCCGCTTCTCAGCAACGACCCTTGCAAAACAAGCATGACAGCAAGACTCGTGAAGCTAGGGGGGGGGGGGGGGGTGAGGGGGAGAGAGGAGTGGAAGATGGGTGAGGGGGCTAAATGTGGAAGGAAAGAGAAGAGGAAGTGGGGAAGAAAGGTAGGAGAGCGGGAGGAAGGGAGAGAGATGGGTGAATGATGGAAGGAGAAGGGAGGAAAAGAGGGAAGTGGGGGAAGGCAAGAATAGGAGGTACTAGAGGGCAGTACATGCCCTCAGGGCAGGGGAGCTAGGTGGTGGGCAAGATGACAGTACAAAGACGCGGAAGCTCCTGTGCCAACATCCTGTCCATGACTACAACATCCACGCCCTCCCCTGCTCCTCCTCTTCCTCTTCTCCCCTCCCTCCGTCCTGCCCCCGCCCCCTGCCCAGCAATCACGCCCTCCTTCCTTCCTCTCCCGGGGCTGCCGGCCGAGCTGACTTTCATTCATTTTCACACGATAATAACTCGGACGCGTGAATAACTGTCATCGCGCAGACGCCGCCGATTCACCCTTTTACTTGCGAATAGACGACTCAAAGGGGGGGGGGGAGGTAAGGGAATAACCGAAAGAAAGGAGACAATTTTTTACGCAAAATTGCCCGTCGGTTAACGTTTAAATTAAAGTTGCCCAACAAAGGATTTCCGACTTTTTGAAAATCCCCCGAATGTAAAATTACACCAAAGTGGTTCACATCAACTCACGCCGACCCTTCCGCCAACCCCACGACTGCAGCGCGGAAAAAGGGAAAACGGTAAGAAAAAAAGAGAGAGAGGGGAGAGGGAAAAAGGAGAATCGAGCGTCGCGCTGGTCACCGCCGGACATCGCGGGCATTATTACCCTCGATTCCCGACGCAGCTCCTCGCACTCTCACTCACTCTTCCCTTTCCTCTCACCCTTTCCCTCGCCCCCTTTCATCCCCCCTCCTTTGTCCACCTTTTCCCTCTCTCGCGTATCATCCCATTACGCGATGACGTCACCGCCGTCAATATTTCGCAATCCTCGAAGTGGGAGAAGGGGGAGGGGGGGGGGATCGATCGACGTCAAATAAATGACTGAGAAATCGGAGCCGGCGGACGGCGTGTCGTCTCTTAACCGCAAGCGTAGAGTCCGAGGCACGTCCGCGGCTTGGCAGGGGATCCATCCCCGCCAGGCGCACCCCCCCCTCCTTGCATACCTACGTACCACAATCGTTATTTCGCAGTGCAGAATGACACGTGCTGATGGTCACATGAGAAGCACTACAATAAAACTAGGCCTACTGATTAGAATTATGTAACAGGCAGTGGCGACGATGATAACTCCAATGCTGATGAAAAAATAGCAATAGCAGAGAACGGGACTTTGAATCCGCTGAAGCATCGCCGGGAGAAGGGCCGCTGCAATCCGCTTAGGCCTAACGACCCCAACCCTTCGAGCAGCCAGGTGTGCACACAAACCTATGGCATTCTTCCTCTCCCTCGTTTAATTTTTTCCCCTTAACAAAGTCTGCAATTTTGTCAATAGCCATCAATGTTGCAATTCGAGGAGGGAAAAGTAGCCTCCTCTTATTCACGCCTCCTCTCTCTTTCCGCCTATCTGCTCTTTTCTCTCCTCCCTCCTTTCTCCGCGCCTTCCTACTCTGCCTTGTTTCTCTCGTTGTTCTTCTCTACACGTACACACCACTCGTACCTAAAGACGAACTCATATATTCTCTCTCTCTGCGCTCCCCCCCCCCCCCCCCTCTCTCTCTCTCTCTCTCTCTCTCTCTCTCTCTCTCTCTCTCTCTCTCTCTCTCTCTCTCTCTCTCTCTCTCTCTCTCTCTCTCTCTCTGACCACCGCACGGATTACCCAGCCTCCCCATTGTTCGCTCTGGTCAGTGTTGCAGCAGCGGCCAGGCCTAAGAACATTGCACGAGGATGGGAAGAAAGGGGGAGGGGAAGAAAAGAGGAGGGATCAGGAGGGGAGGGGCGGAGGGGGAGGTACCTGTGATTGACACTGGGCCGCCGTGGGTCCGGGGCCTCACCTTTGTATTCGCGCACAGTATTACAGAGCTATTAATAATGCCTCCTTGCCCCGTTTCCCGCGATGCAGAGGTCTACTCTGGGCGGTAGAGGTCATTTCGATGATCAAGATGCCCAGATTTTCGGGCTTAAGGCTCGATGATGGTTAGCCCCGTCTTGCGCTGATCGGCAATGTCCAGCCGAGAGTCCGGTGGATCAACAATGCAATGTGACAATGGAGGGCTGACCATTCGGATTTTTTCGACGTCAGCTGGGCATTCTAGTCCTCCTGCCCCGGGATGGCCCTCGGTCTCCGGCAGAGAGACGGCTAATCCCTCAAGGCCTCTCTCGCATCCTGACGGACCGGCCAAGGACGGAAACTGATAAATCACTCAAACTTCACTTGGGCAGCAGGCACGGCCAGCAGGCACGGCCCGAGTCCCTGGCCGCCCCTTCCCTGAGGCACCGGCACCAGGTGACAACGAGGCCGCCGGCGTGTACCTGCGCCTCCGCCGCCGCCGGGAACCGCTCGTTTGGGTCATTTACATCAAAAAGGCCCAGATATGACCACCGCTACAAAAAGCCCGCGCTGACCATCGCTGGCGGCGGGAGAGGCCGTGTTGCGGCTCCAATAAATCACCAACAACACAACAACATAACAAAACGTCGTGGCCTCCTCTGCCCCCCCCTCCCCCTTCGCCCCCTCCTCTCGGGCGTGCAGTTCGCCTCGACACATCTACGACAAAAACCTCGATGCTCCCCGATGACCGTTACTTGACTCCTGCGACTTCCTCGCCAGTAACCCAATTAGCTCCCCCCCCATACCCCACTCCCCTTCTTATACATACCCCCACCCCCTCCCACACGCATGCCATGCTCCTCAAGCACCAACTCAGTCGCCACCTACGCGCCCACGACAAGTCTGTTCAGAAGCTACAAGGTGAGCTCACTACGAGGCGAGAGCGCGCGCGTGAGCTCTGCCAACGCAGCTTCCTAACCGTTACCCGCACCGGCGCACACTCCGCCGTGGCCGCGTCAGAGAACCGGTCGTGCAGGTCCTCCTCCTCCTCCTCTCTGCCCGGTTCACCCATGCCCTGTCGTGCCCACCCCTCCTCCGACAGGCGGCCGCGAAGGAAGCGCTGCATAGGCCTATGTGCACAACGTCGCCGCCGCCAAGCAACTTCCGGCGAGGAGGAGCAAGACGGACCGACGCCGCGGCGCCCGCGATTCGCCTCCCGAGTGGCGCTTCCGAAGGAGTTATCGGAGTCGTGCAAAACAAAGGCAGGAGCAAATGCCATGCGATGAAGGGGATAAAAACCCGTTAGCTTTAGCGCGGCGTAAGCACAAAAACAGCCTCGAGTCAGCGCAACAGTGGGCTGAATTGCACATAAAATTCTCTCTCTCTCTCTCTCTCTCTCTCTCTCTCTCTCTCTCTCTCTCTCTCTCTCTCTCTCTCTCTCTCTCTCTCTCTCTCTCTCTCTCTCTCTCTCTCTCTCCTCCCCCTATCCCCCCTCTCTCTCTCTCTCTCTTCCTCCCCTCTCTCCCCTCCCCCCTCTCTCTCTCTCCTCTCTCTCTCCTCCCCCCCCCCCTCTCTCTCTCTCTCTCTCTCTCTCTCTCTCTCTCTCTCTCTCTCTCTCTCTCTCTCTCTCTCTCTCTCTCTCTCTCTCTCTCTCTCTCTCTCTCATCTATAAATTCTCTCCTCTTCAAGTTCCAATGACTGGTTCTCACATTAGTAGAATGACTTGCTCTCGCTAACCACACCACGTTCGGCTACGTGTAAAACCGAGCCGTTTTCAGCTCAGGAATAAAAAAAAAAAGGTCAGAAGTTATTCAAGGTTCTAACGCAAAATAATGCAAAAAAGCGAAATTGCCGCCTGCAATAACTAATAAAGGCAGAATAAAACAAAAAATAAGCGTCGCAAAATGAAAATAAAAATCAAAACCCGTCCAGTAAAAAAGGGGGAAGGAAAAAATATATATACATCGATCATAATGTTTCAAAACAAAACTGAAGCATAACATCAATAAACTAAAAATAACAAACTAAAAAGGGGTGTCCGGCCCTGCCCTCCTGACCTGCTACCTTCACCCCCCCCCCCCCACGACCAGCTGCAGCCCGCCCGTGCCCGAACAGCTGACCGCTGGCCACTGCTCGCCCGGCCACCAATGGAAAGCGAAATGCGAGGCCCTTCGTGCTGGGGACAGGTAGACGCGCGAGTGAGAGGGAGAAGGGGGAGAGAGAGGGGAAAGGGGAAAGAGAGGGAGAAGAGGGAGAGAGAGATGGAGGAGGGAGGAAGGGAAAGTGAAGGGTGGGAGAGGATGGAGAGGAAGAAAAAAGGGAAAGAGAAGGGGCGACATTAATCATTCAATGTGTATGATGAAGATGATGACAATGATGATACCAATGATTACTAATGACGATGACGACGTTAAAAGAGGAAAACCTAGAAAGTTCAGGAAGATGAAGAGGACGAGGAAAAGGAGAAAGAAGTGGACAAAATAGGTGATGAAAACGGGAGAGAATGAGGGAGATAGAGGAGGAGAAGGTAGGGGGCGGGGGAGAGGGAGATGGAGGAGGAGAGGGCCGAAGAGAGGGAGGGGGCGGGGGAGAGGGAGAAGGAGGAGAGAGAGGGGACGGTGGAGAGGGAGAAAAGGAGGAGGAGGAGAGGGCGGGGGAGAGGGAGAAGAGGAGAGAAGGAGGAGGAGAGGGCAGGGGGAGAGGAGGCGAGCAGCGAGAGGGCGGGGGAGGAGAAGGAGGAGGGAGAGGAGAAGGAGGAGGGAAGGAGAGGGCAGGGGGAGGGAGAAAAGGAGGAGGAGAGGGCAGGGGAGGAGAGGGAGAAAGGAGGAGGAGAGGGCGGGGGAGAGAGGAGGCGAGCAGCAGAGAGGGCGGGGAAGAGTGAAGGAGGGAGGCGAGGGCAGCGGGAGAGAGACGAGGGAGGGGAGGAGAGGGAGAAAGGGAGGAGGAGAGAGGCAGGGGGAGAGGGAGAAGGAGGGAGGAGAGAGAGGGCAGGGGGGAGAGGGAGGAAGGAGGAGGAGAAGGGGGCGGGGGGGAGAGGGAGGCGAGCAGCGAGAAGGGCGGGGAGGAGAGGAGGAAGGAGGAGGAGAGGGCAGGGGGAGAGGGAGAAGGAGGAGGAGAGGGCGGGGGAGAGGGAGAAGGGAGGAGGAGGGGCGGGCAGGAGAGGGGAGGCGAGCAGCGAGGAGGGCAGGGGAGGGAGAAGGAGGAGGAGGGGCGGGGGGAGAGGGAGAAGGAGGAGGAGAGGGCGGGGGAGAGGGAGAAGGAGGAGGAGAGGGCGGGGGAGAGGGAGAAGGAGGAGGAGACGGAGAAGGAGGGGAGGGGGGGGGAGAGGGAGAAGGAGGAGGAGAGGGAGAGGGAGGGGGAGAGGGGGGGGGAGAGGGAGAAGGAGGAGGAGAGGGCGGGGGAGAGGGAGAAGGAGGAGGAGAGGGCGGGGGAGAGGAGAAGGAGGAGGAGAGGGCGGGGGAGAGGGAGAAGGAGGAGGACAGCGCGGGGGAGAGGGAGAAGGAGGAGGAGAGGGCGGGGGAGAGGGAGAAGGAGGAGGAGAGGGCGGGGGAGAGGGAGGCGAGCAGCGAGAGGGCGGAGAGGGATGGGGCAATAACGGTGTCGCGAAGATAACTGCATTCCTTGTCCACGCGAGACCAGGTTAGGCCACGCAAGCCATTTCCCATTCTCTCTTTCTCTCTTTCTCTCTCTTCTTCTTTTTCTTCTCTAATCATTAGCATCCTCCTATCTTAGGCGGTAAAATACCTGTACATAGAAAGTAAGAAACAGACAAAAGACGAAGAACGGAAGAACATAAAAATAAAATAAGACAAAAGCAACGCAAGGCCTTCCAAACTGCAGCCGAGGCCCTCCAACAACGGATCCACGAACCGCTCGCTACCCAATCACTCGAGGGGACCAATCGCGGAGGTAATAAGCCAATCCTTCACCCCCTGGCCCATCCCACCCCACCACTCCCTCCCCTACTCCAATCCCCGGCCGGCCTCGTTGTAAATGCGCGCTTTTCCAATCACCTTTTGCGATCCGCCAATCTCTCGAGGCTGACGAATCCGCTGTCACCCGCCCCGCCCCGCCCCCGCCGCGCTCCAATCCCAGTCGACGATCAGAACCTAATCTTCGTCAAGGGCGTAAAAATGCATGGAAGATTCGCCGCTTCCACAATCCAACGGTACGAAAACGTGGTGAAGACAAATAAATAATAAATCAATGGAAAGCGAATTAATGAATAAGTCAACACTTAGATAGACAAATTCGAATAACAATTATTAGAACATCATAAGATCATAAAAGCGGACATCGTATCAAAAATAAATAAATAAATAAATAAACAAACTGATACCACCTCCTCCCGGAACGCAACCCAACCAAAACCAAAATCATCTCGTAAACAACAGCAAGCCAAGCAAAGCAAGCAGCAAAACAAACAAACGCCCCTTGTCACCCCCCACCCCACCCCCGCTCGTCGAGAGGCCCGGCGGCGCCCCCCGAACACGCCGAAATTCATGAAGCCCCGAATATTAAGACTTCAGGCTGCCTCTTCTTGAATGACAGGGGGAGGGGACACCCATGAAGGACCTCTCCCCCCTCTCCCCCCTCCTCCCCACGAACTCGTCTTTGTACAGCCTAACAGACACACTTCACCAGGCCTCAGCATAGGCCTATCTCTCTCCCGCTGCCCTTGGTACCGGCCGCTTCTCGCATAAATCACAAGAGGCTCCGTCAGGATCTTGTGGAGCGAGAGAGATGGAAATGGAAGAAGGTAAAAGATATGGGTGGGGGTGAGAGGGGGAGGGGGAGGGGAGGGGGAGAAAATTCGTGTCTCGCTAGATTGATTGGTCTCGTCTGTGAGAAAGAGAAATGTAGACAGATCAATAGATAGAAAGGAAAGCGAGAGAGAGAGAGAGAGACAGAGAGAGAATGGGGGACAATAGATAAAGAGAGAGAGAGGCGATAATAGATAATAGATAATGTGAGAGATAAAAGGAAAAATCAGAAGTGAGTGAGCAAGCGCATGCGGGTCGTGCTGCACCAGGAGACCTAGATACAGCTCCCTATAAACCCCTTAAATGAGCACGTACTACTTATCGATAATGAGCGCCCTGCAATGAGCACCTGCAATGAGCCCCGCCCCCTCCAATCCACGTTAACTAGAGCGCCGGGTAGGAAACAAGGGGTCGACCCTGGGTCAAAGGTCATGCCGACGAAAAACTTGGATTCTTGGTTATCACTAAACAGAGCAGAGGAAGACGGTGTTGGGGGAAAAATACATGTCGGAGAGGGGATGGTGGGACGAGGGAGGGAGGAGACTGTGAGGAATATAGCTACGTAAAAACAAAATAAAAAAAACAATTAATATTCCTTCTTCCCAAATCACACCAAATCAAAAAATGAAAAAAATCCCCAGAAAGCCCATCGCTCCACCCATTCATCCACAAGGAATGAAAAATCCCCTTCACCCGGGCCCTCCGCCACGACCCCATCACGCTATCCCGCATTTAGCCGCGAAGACTCGACCTCGGCGACCCGGTCTCGGTTGCAGCATCAACTCTGCAACTGAGGAAGCTCCGCCCACTCGGTTGATATAACGGCCGCATTCCAACGGTATGGACGCTACAAACACTACACGCGCTCGGAGGCATGTGTCAGTAAATGCGTAATGCCTGAGCATACGTTGCTCGCATCCAAATTCCTTCGTATGCTTTAAAAGGCTTGGTGCGGTTGCGAATGGCATGCAAATAATGACAATGGAAGCGACATGTATTTCGCGCGGCGGCTGCCAGGTGAAGCAGGAAACACTGGCCATTATCTGATGCCGTGACGTAATTTCCGCTTAGGACAGAGGCTCCTCTCACCCGCGGGGGAAACGGCGGGGAGGGGAAGAGAGGGGAGGGAGGGCGGGGGGAGAGGGGAGGGAGAGGACGATGAGGTGGAAGAGGAAGAACATGAGAAAGAAGCAGCAGGAGGAGGAGGAAGGTAAGAGAAAGCAAAGCAGGTGAAGAAGAACTGGTAGTAAAGGGGGAGACGAGGACGGGGGAATAAAGAGAAATGAATTAGGTAAAGAGAAGAGGCAACAGGAATGAAAGTGGAGGCGTGGTAGACCGTGAATGAGATTTATAATTCTATATATTTGAGAACATGACAACCCGATATCTATGTTGTCACGTCCAGAACAACAAAAGAACAATGAGATAACAACTGTTGTGCGAACAATGCGAGAAATCGAACTACGCGAAGAGGGACTTCTCAGTCAAGGCGTTTCGGTACGTTGTCGCGGGAGGGAGGAGGAGGAGGAGGAACTAACAGAGGAAGAAAATGTGTAAAAGGAGAAAATGGGGAGAAGAAGAAGAGGAGGAGGTGGGGGAGCAAGAGGAGGAAGTAGAGGAGCAGGAGGAAGGGAAGGTAAAGGCGGGGAAAGAGAAGGAAGAGGGGAAGGCGGAGGAGGAAATGGAGGGAAGAGGAAGAGACACGAACAAGTGAGAATAATAAAAGGCAAAAACAGGAGGGACGAGCAAGGCCAAGAGAAGCGATGCGATTCACGAGAGCAATCAGCGGGACGGGAGCGCGAGGAACAGAAAAGGGGGGGGGGGCACCGGCGAAACAAGCCAAGCCGCGGACTCAATCACATGCGCCAAACCGGCAAGTAACAGAATACCTGAAACATCACCACACAAAAAGGGCATTTTACTCTCCCTCATCACGGACCCTCGCCCTCCCCCGCTCCACCTCCTCCGTCGCTGCTTCTCCGACAGACGAGTAGGGCGGCCACTCGGCATCACGTGATACTTGAGCATCCTCCTCCTCCCCTCCCCCCCAACACAAAAGTCACAAACACGCAACGTTGCAGTACGATCGTGAGTGGAAGAGACCAACGTACACACGCAGACGCAATTCCAAACAAAGTTATTCAGGAACGAGTGGCGGAGGAGATCCCAACGCACAAGTAAATAACTATCTTTTTCCATTCCCAGTCGCTTGTGCGTTGTCCCACTCAAATATAAAGCATGTTTTTGTGTTTCGAGGCTTGAGGCATTAGCACTGCCTCTAATACTGTCTTCTATTTACGGATGTGGCCGTACTGAGTACGACCACAGCTACAACTACACAGCCTCTGCCGCCGTTACCACTCGGCCACAAGGCATTACGTACCTCCTCTGCCATCTCTTCGCTTCTCCCTTTACCCCAACTACAAAAACATGACAAGGGTTAGTTTCAAGGTGCACAAGGGGAAGGGGAGGGGGATGGGAGGGGAAAGGGGAGGGGGAGGAACTCGTCCAGCGTCTTCCAAGGCAGCCAAAGCACCTGCGGCCGGCGCGGAGGTTATATCAAGGTCTTCGGCCAAGACGAATATCCCCAATTAAGGTGGAGAAACACCTCCCTTTCCCCGCCTGCCTCTCTCTCTCTCTCTCTCTCTCTCTCTCTCTCTCTCTCTCTCTCTCTCTCTCTCTCTCTCTCTCTCTCTCTCTCTCTCTCTCTCTCTCTCTCTCTCTCTCTCTCTTTAATCGACTGGTCAAAAGTATGAAAGAGAGATGAAGCAGACGAAAACCAGTGACGGCAAATTTAAATTTTCCATTTTTTTTCAAATAATTTTTGATGCTTCAAAACATACTGTACATCTCACCCCCGCACCCCCTTCTGAAGGCGAAGTTTTAGGCCTACTTAAATAACCAAAGACTGACGGCTGCCATTCAAGGCAAACTTCCAAAAAAAGGGGGATTTCGTCTAGCCTACTGATCAAAACTCCAAACCTCGATTCGATCCGGCAGCCTCGAGAACAACCTCGACCTCCACTCAAGCTCCATTAATTGCTCGTATGATTTTGGACATGGTCGTTCTCCGCCTATCTCCCCGTCAAAAGGCCTTTCCGTTCATTAAGTAAAACACACACGCGTCGAACAACACGGAGAGTCGGCTCCGGAGTCTGTCGATTACCAAATAAGAGACACTCGCACTGGGTGTTGCCCGGGGAGAAATAACACACAACTGGTATTTACATAATGAATAACCTCGCCTGGTAAAAGTGTAGCAGCCGGCGACAGGAGGAGGGGGTAGGGGGAGGTGGTGGATGGGGGAGGAGGTAAAGGAGGAGGAGGAGAAAGAAGAGGAAGAGGGAGAATAGGAAGAAGAGGAGGACGAGGATGAGGAAGGGTATGGGATAACCACAGGCACTTCCAGAGCACAAATAAGCACGCGCGTAAACAAGGCAGACCATGTAGCAGGTCCACACACGCACGTACGCAAACGACAGGCACCCCCCCCCCCCCCCACACACACACAACTTCCAAGCAGAAATAAGGCAGACGATTAAGCTAGGTGGGTCATTAGGAACGAGCCATCTGGTGTGCGTCAGGGCGCCAGATGCTGCATGTCAGGTCGCCGGGCGGTCAGGTCTGCCCCCCTCCTCCCCTCCACCCCCTCCCCGCCCTCTCTTTATCTCGTCACGGGCGCGTTGTAAAATCAATACACACGCACACGTACATAAACACAGACACACATTATATATATATATATATATATATATATATATATATATATATATATATATATATATATATATATATATGTATATATATATGTATATATATGTATATGTATATGTATATATATATATATATATATATATATATATATATAAATGTATAAAAATGTATATATATGTATATATGTATATATGTATATATATATGTATATATATATATGTATATATATATATATATATATATATATATATATATATATATATATATATATATATGAGAGAGAGAGGGAGAGAACGAATATATCTGCACCGCTCTGAAAGGGTTTGTCTTATCGGAATGTAAACTGGAATCTTGATACAAACCAGTATGTACATTTTTAATAAATCACGACAGAAACGCCAATAAAGGTTGAGAACTAGCAAAAAATAATAAAAATATAATAATAATAATAGAAAAACACGAAGCCACAGGCATACCCCCAACTCGCCATCACCCAACCGTGCTTTCAGAAGAGCCCTCTCGCCACCGCATATCACTCCCCCCTCCTCCCCTCCCCCTTCCCCTCCCCCTTTCCCCGCCACAACGCCAACCCCGACAGGTTTTAAAGCAAGCTTGTTATCTCCCCGATGATAGAGGAGGGGAAGGACCCCGAGCTCCCGTCCAGTGACCGCCCGAATGCCCGCCCACCATCCGCCCGTCCGCCCACCCCCGCCCACCATCCGCCCGTGCGCCCACCCCCGCCCGCAGCCAGAGACCGCACAGGCATCTTGCCCTCGCTCGACGTCGGCCATCTAAGCTTCGGTTATACTCTAGTCTCTAATATTGACTACAATTTCATAACTAATTCACCCTGGAAATTATCGAAGAACCAGAAATCCAAATATAAACCTAAACGCACTAAAAAAACATCATTCAAAGATTTTATATATATATATATATATATATATATATATATATATATATATATATATATATATATATATATAGATAGATAGATACAAACGCAACGAATCCTATGCCAACTTCCTCTGCCTTAAACCCCCACCGCCTCCCAAAATCCCTCTTTCGTGTCACGGTAAGCCCAGAATCCGCAGCCCAACCTTGCCTCCTCGCGCGTGCAGCCCGGGAAGGACCGCCGTCATCGTGAAAGTTGCAGCCTCACGTTGCATAATCAGAGGCTCAGGAAGTTCAATCGGGGGAGGAAGGTGCTTTCCCGACCCGCTGCCCTTTCACGCGCCCTGCATCTCCGTTCCTTTTCCCGTCTCTCCGTCATATCGCTTTTTTTGTCCTGTGTTTCACTTCGATTCCTTTCCCTTTTTCTCCTATTCCTCTCTTGTACCCTTTCTTTTGTTCATTCTTTCCTTTTTTCGTTTGCATTCCGATCCCTTTCTCTTTCTCCCTTCATCGGTACTATCCTTGCATTTTCATTTCGATCCTCTCTTTCTTATTCTAATCCTCGTTCGGTTCCTTTCTCTCCCCAGTGCATGCCTATTGTTATCCATTGTATCTAAATGTTTTTGAAGGACGGAGAAAAAAATTCGACCCATAAAACCCCTGACCGGACAATGTACATTTTCCTCGGCTGGCCACAGCCCCCGCCCCCCTTCTCCCTCCTCATCCCAACCCACTTCCATTTTGTCCCTTGTCCACTAATACACGCTTATCTCTTATCTCCGGATCTCCCTCCCTCCTCGTGCGTCGGCTGGCGAAAAGCAGTGAATGGCCGGATGCCGACGAGAGAGGAGCCCCTGCCCCCTCCCCAAGGGCTGCCCCCATCCGTCCCATGTATGGTATGTGGGCGACGTGCGCGTGACGAGCGAATGAAAGTGAACAGCTCTCCGCTAATTGGTAGTTCACAGCCGCCGTTCCCTTCTCGTTCTCGCGCTCGCTCCGTCTTGCGTCGCTTGCCTCGCCGAATTCGAGGAAGGGGCGGGCGGCGACTCTTCAAAGCTGTCGTGGGACTTTCCTTGGGTATGTAGAACCATTCTGCATCGCGTGAAAATGCTCGTGATTCTCGCCAAGGCCGTGCAGGGGCCGCACGACCTTGCACAGGATTTTCGGGGCGCGGCGCACCTCGAGCCTGGCGTTAAAGTGTTGCCGCGGCATTAGCATGAGGAGGAAGCCAAAGCCGTAGAAGGCATCGACGGCGCACGCGAGGTGTAACAGCAACAGCGTCCACAGCGCCTGCGCGCCTTGTCGGCGGCCGCGGCGGGGAATTTTGGATGAAATATTCAAATGAAGGCGCCGTTTTGGGGATCGTGGACGACGCCTTCGCACCGAGGGGGTAATAAGCGCACTTCGGTCACGCCCTTCTAGCCTCCCATCACCCCCCCCTCATCCTTTTCCTGCCCTCCTCCCTCCTCCTCCTTCAAGATGATTGACGCGTCAAGGCATTCAAAATCGTGACGGCCACGTTGAATCGAAAAATATATAATAAAATATCAAGAACGACCAAGGAAGAAGCCGTGCAATTAGAAAACAATTCAATAAAAAGAAGAGCGAGAGAGAAAGAAAACAAGCAAAAGCAAACTGATTAATAAACAAGACTGTTTACCCCCCCCCCCCCCCCCCCCACGGCCGCTAAACCCGCCTGCCCGCCAACAAAACACCCAATATGGCCGGTCGGCGCCTTTCGCTTTTCCGACGGAACGGGTTCGGTGAGAACGGCGCGGCTGGTCGGGACCCGTCGTCGCTCCCTCGGTTGCTTGGCTCTGCCTGCTCACACACCGCGCTGCCGCTCTTGCTGCTTGCCTGCGAGAAATAATCTTAAGCGAGCCGGACTTCCGACCTTTCCCGTGTCGACACTCGCCAAGGGAGCCGGAGAATACCAATCACCACTACCACCGACGCCGTCATCCTACGCGCACCTGCGACCTGCCCTCCTATCTACTCAAGTAAAAAGACTTTAAAATAGCAAAAATAGAGAAAAAGGAAATCTCTACTTCCCCTCTTCCAAGAAAAATCCTGACCAACCTTAGCATCTTGGGAACGAAGCAAAAGTCCAAAAGGACGCGACAAAAATAAAAATCCGTGCAGGAGGGAGCGGGGCGGGAGCACACCCACCGCCGCCTGAATCGCGCCTCCTCCGGGCGTTAACGAGGCGTCCGCGGGCAGACAAAACAAACGGAGAGACAAAACACGGCGGCAGATAAGAAGCCAAAGCGTACGGCAGGAGGAGGCACTGGCACCGGCCCTACCAAAGCATCCGGCGAGGGCCGCGACGCACGCACCGCGGCGCAGCAAATGGGAGGCTAATGGCACGGAGCCTTAATGGCCAATTTGGTCCGGAATGGTCATGGTACAGGCGGGGTTAATGAGCAATATGCCCCAGTATGGGTGGGCTGAGCGGGAGGGGGTGGGGGAGGAGGACAATGGGAGGGGGAGAGAAGGAGGCATATTCACATAGGAATGTGCATACGAATAAAAAGAATGGGAGGCCCATGGGAGGCGCAGGGGCGAACAGGAAGGGAGAGACATAAAGGAAAACAGTATACCTCAAAGAGAGAAGACAAAGAGTCAAGAGCGAATGCCCTTCTCGGCCCCGCCAGCCAAGCCCCTTCTGCTGTAGATGTGCAAATAGCGTTCCCCTTCAAGCAAGGACAAAGGACTCGAAAATATACATCCTTTGTTAGACGTTCCATAAGGCGGGCCCTCCCCCTCCCTCCCCCTCACCTCTCCTTCCCCGCGCATACTAAACAGCAGGCCCCGGGCGATCCCTCCCCCGCTCCCCCGCGTGGATCCCGGTGTGAACATCCGACGCAGACAATTACGTGATTTACGTTCCTCTCGTGACCTCTGCCACCCAAGGCCCCTACGCGCACACGCGCTCGCTTGCTGTTCAGCCGACGGGGATGTGGCGTAACTTACCCCGGGCGCTCTCAGACAGACAGGCAGACAGACAAATAAAGTCAAAGGGGCGCGGAAACACGCACACATCCACGCACGTACATACACACATAAACACAAACGTGTACGCACACACGCGCGCTCACACACACACACGCGCGCACACACACACACACACACAGGTTTACATGCATCAAATACACATACAAACACATACTCGCACACAAGCACGCACTGAAAGCCCAACTTTCTCAAATCCAAAACGGGCCCTGCAACGACCTAGCAACGAGCGTGCAATCGCAATGACCGCGGCCCAGGCTTCCCGCAAGAGACGTCGACGCGAGAGAAGACTCCGAAATATCTGCCGCTTCCTCTTCGCCGGCCAAGGTCGACGCCGCAGATGGCGCCTCTGCCCCCTGCCTCGCCGTCAGCTGCTCTCGGGACGGAGCCCGGAGGCCGAGGCCTTCGGGTTGGAGCGAGCGGGAGGTCGGGGATGTCAGATACGATACCTAACGGCCCGCAAGATAAGGCATCTCATTATTTATAGGACATAGCATCCTATCAGCCTACGAGGCTGTAGGGAAACCGATAAAAAAATCATTTTATTGAACGACGAAAAAAAGGCAATAAAAAAACGACACAACAAAAAAACTCGATCACCCAAAAAAGCAAAGACCCGACGCAAGCAAGCGAAGCGGCGTTGCATAATGCGCGCCTGGTAGAGTGCCCCGCCATCCACGCATGGCACGACGATGCATGCGCATGCGTCACCGGGAGGCCCTCTACCCTGCTACCCGTGTCAGTCCCTGGCCGAAGCCCCGGAGGATGGCAAAGGGGGAAGGGGCATGCGGGTTGGGGGGGGCGGTTGAAGTTAGAGGGGGGAGTGGAGGAGAAGCGTGAAGGTAAAGGAGAAGGCAGGATAATGCGGGAGGAGACGGACTGGGGAAGAGGAGAGGGAGCGCTAAGGCATATAAGGAAGAAAAAAGTGAAAGGTGCCACTGGCAGACAGGTGAAAGGAAACGAAGCACGCACGAGCAAAGAAAGTGGCGAAGAACCAACTACAAGAACACCGAAGATGAAGCCCAAAAGAAAGAAACGACGAATCCCCAAGTGACTCAACGCCTAGTCGGAGGAATGAAGGAGCTGGAAGGATGGGGGAGCGAAGACGAGGGGAGGGAGTGGAAGATACTGGCCAAGGTCACCCTCGTGGTAGAGACTGAATACCAAAGTGGTGCATAGTACTTAAAGGCGTGAAACCCGGCCAAAGTTACAAGTGAGAGGGGGGGGGCATATGTGTCGCAAGGGCGGGGCGAGTGACAGGGACTTTCAGAACACAAATCGAGGCGCGTGGAGGCCTGTGCATCAGGGTATCGAAGTGAATTATTCACGGCGACACAGGGACGCGTGACAGACAGACAGGTAAAACAGGCAGACTGCGCAAGAGAGACAGAGAGAAATAGCTTGGCGCTGAGTGTGCAGTTGGAGAGCAACAAGCCTTGGGCCACGACCGCTGACGCAAGCACGGCCACCTGCGCCCGAGTCCGAGGTGCTGAGGCTGCACGGACACCTGGCGGCGGTGACTCAGCGACCGGCGTGACCTGCCAAAGGGACACTCAGCTTCCCTGCGATAAACGGCCGGCTAGCAACCGGCGTCGCCTGGCCTCCACATACTTCACCCTGACCCCTGAGAGACTCGACCAAAACAGACAAACGCACGCACGCATACACACAAACATAACACATGCACATATACACGCACTTCAACATTCATTCGTGCACACAGAATGACTCCGTCATGACTGGCGTCGCGCCATGCGCATGCAAAGTCATCTAATCACTCTCGATAAAGCCTTACATGCACAAGCCTCCCATAACCTTCCTGCGCCGCAACACGGAAGAGGCTGCGTGCCATCGCCCCGTGGCAGCGCCAAGGGAGGCTGCGCCAACCGTTTTCACGCAAGCGCTGATCTCACGCCTTGCAGGGCGCGGCGCGTCCTCGCGGCGGATGTCCGGCTACTCCTTTACGCAGATCACGTGACCATTCCACGCCTCTCACACAAATAATTCCCTAAAAAGGCAAGCTACGTTCCTTTTCCTGGCACTGCATCCTACCCTCCCCGTGACCCACGACCCGGCCTCGGAGGTCAAGGATGGGATCCTCTGAAAGCCTTGCGGACGCGGGCGGGCAGGCGGAGGGCGGCCGGGATCTCCCCGTGGCTGCAGGCTGTTCGAGAGGCCCGGTCACCCTCAGCCGCCTCTCGCCGCGCCGCACCTGTCCCCTCCCCCCTTCTGTAATTTCCCGCTCGCTCCCCAGCTCCTCTCTATGATTTCCCTCCTCACCCCCCTTCCCCATGGCACAACATCCCCCGGGCGCCTTGGAAAGTCCTCCTGGGTCCTCCCTCCCACGCAGCAAGTGTTCATCATGTAATCAGCAGAGCCAACCCACCCAAGGCAACCCGAGCTTTGTAAAACTCCCGCTCGTTAGCCCATTGTGAAAGGGAGCGAGGCGCCCATCAGCCTCCCAAAGGAACCATTAGGGCTCGCCGTCCTCGCCTGGGAACCGGGGGCACGCCGAGCGCAATTAATCACCACCGGAGCTTACGCCCGCCGCCCCCTGACCCTGCTTCGCTTGCCTGTTCCCGTCTGCTCTCATGGCGACGCCTCCAAGCTCGCCCCATGAGTGGGCAGCAGCCTCCGCCGGCCAACTCGCAAACCTCTTCCATAATCCAGAAACTTTGACATCAAAGGAAATTCCAAGGAGAAAGAAGGGGGCGGCCGTAGCAAGGCCTGTACACCTGCACTCACAAGGTCGAGCAAGGTCACTCGCCCGTTCATGAGGGTGTTGCTCTCGAGTACCTTGTTCTCTCGACGTCGCCCTGGCCAACTTGGCCTCGGGGAACCTCAGTGATGGAGGTGAAAGAGAGCCAACCCTTTGACTCCGCTGGAAGGCGCCCGAAGAGAAAGGCCAACGCATTATAAGGAGCCGAATTACAGAGCCTTCCATATTCATAAACACAAAGCCCTCAATCATGTGTCAAGCTCACCCCTCACCCCGACCCCATTTCCTCCAACGCCGGCCCTGTGGCACCTGGCCATCCTCTTCCTTTCAAATTACTCGATATCTGTGGCATTGCCCACTCCCCTCCTCCCAGTCCCGCGGCCCACGAGGCCTTCGCTCACGCCCACCGCCTTGCACCTCCACCCGCCACGCCCTTTCGTCCCGCTACACATCTGAAAACCTTAGGACGAAGCCCGACGCCCCTTTCAAGTCTGGCACGCCTCGCCTGCCCTGAGAGCAAGGGAGGTGCGCCCTGCCTCGTTCGAGGGAAAGAAAACGACGCCAGCCACACGAACCGCACGAGCAACAACCTCGGCGTCGCAGCCGAGCGTCGAATGTCGCGCCGACGCTCTTGCGAAGGTAACCTTGACATGCGCTCAGTGGCGCGGTCGCCTCGTCAAGCGATGTAGCCCTTGGCGCATTGTCTCTCCTTCTCTCCCACTTACAAATACGCGCACAAAATGCATGTGACGATACTTCCACTTTTCACAAGCACACACACATACATATGTATGTATATGTGTATGTAAGTATGTATACATACATACATGCATATACATATATAGATAGATATAGATAAATAGATAGAGAGAGAGGGGGGAGAATACTGCGTATGTGTTCAATATGAGCTCTCTCTCTCTCACCCATCAGCAAAAGGCGTTCACCCTTCCTCGACGCCCATCTCCTACCTACTCCTTCCTTCCTTCCTCTTAGTCGCATTCCCGCAATAAAGAAGAGGAGGAAGAATAAAAA
>NC_091559.1:15421351-15438851 GCF_042767895.1 Penaeus vannamei | reverse complement strand
GCGTGACGGGGCGCCTCCAGTAAGGCTGATCGGGGACTTTCCTCGTGCCAACGTTGGTGGGTTGGCGGAGCGGGAGGTGGGAGAGCGATGATAGGGGGAGAGAGGAAGGGGGGAGGAAGGAGAATGAGACGAGAAAGAGAGAGCGAGAAAAAATGGCCGCTTCAATAAAAGATTGAGACACGCACAAAAACACATATACACAAAGACGAATAAACACACTAACAAACACATAAAACCCAGGTAGTCTCTGCCGGGTATTGTTTGGTAATATCGAGGAGAGAAGGAGGGGGGGGACCTAGAAGGTTCGCTCGACATACATACTGACATGCGCACATACGTACACACGCACATACGCACATGCCATTCTACCATAAACCAATCTGGTGGCTGTGTGCGACTAAAATATTACTGTTATTTGATCAAAGCTCGGGCGACCGGGAAGCGGATATGGGTTTCATTGAAGGTGTGAATTTTAACCAACATGAGCTGGAGGGGAGGGGGAGGGGGAGGGGGGGAGGTAAAAGTAGTTGAGGATTTTTGTAAGGCTTTGGAGGACACATGAATATATATCAAACAGACTTTGCACGTAGCTAGATAAAGACTGATAGGCAGAAATAACGAGAAAAAGAGGTAGAGAGTTATATAAAAAAGACGGACAGAGAAAGAGGCAAAGCCAGAACACGGCGATCAATCTTCCCGTCAAACCAAGACCCAACCTCAACGATCGACTGCCACGTGACCCCGACCCCCACCCCCTCCAACCCCCTAACCCCCACAAACCACTTCCGGCTATAGTTCTCGGCACAAAAGTAAGCTCAGCGCGCGGTGATATCGGCATCCGATTCCCCCCGCCCCTCTCCCCCGACCCCCCAAAGCCCCTCCTCCATCTCTTCCTTTAATCCCCCCCCCCCCTTTCCACCCTTTCCGGAAGACGTGACACCCTGACACACGCCTTCGACATGTCTTCGCACCCTCTCTCCCAACCGCAGATGTCCTCTCATCTCCCTATCTCTCATCAATTCATCTCGGGACCAAGATCTTATCTCTGGATCTCCCTTCTCCCAATTTCACCCCCCCCTCTCCCTATTCTTTCTCCTTCTCTTCCCCATCCGTCACGTGACCCCCATTCATCAATCACCATGTCGATCTAATTGTTGCAATTCTCGAGCAAATGCCTTTCACATTCCCATCCAAACGCGTTGGCTTATTTGGCGTTTTTCGTGAGCTACGCGAATAATACAAAAGCCAGTATCCGCGAAACTAAATCTACTAATTCATCAGTTTCTTTTCCATCAAATGAGCAAGATGAAAAAGGCGGGAAAGGCAACAGACGAGAGGATACGAGGGCATAGCGCGAACCACGCCTGCGCAGAGGCCGACGCGCAACAGGTGGGGCACAGGACGAGGTCGGGACGACAGATTCACCGGGAAAGGGAAAGAGAAAATACAAGAGAAGAATAATCAGAAAAAAACATGTATGTGAATAGCACGGGATGTGGAGGCGAAGAGAAAGGAGAAAGGATTGGAGATGGGGATGGATCGGGGAGAGAGAATAGGATGGAGGGGATGATAAAAGGGAAAGGGTGAAACCAAGAGAAGAGGATGAGGAAAGAGGATGGGAAGAACATGAAAAAGTACAAACAAGGAAGAAGAAAGCACAAAACAGAACGCTAAAAGATAAACCCATTCCCAGGAAGACAGGGCGAGATACAATCAAGACTTCCACCAACAGAAACACTAATCAGAGAAAAAACAATTAATCGCCACAAGAACAAGGAAGAAGAAAACAAAGAAGACCTCACTGAATGGAGTTCACGCAGGCGAAAGAAGAGAGGACGAGGCGGAGAAGAGAGGAGAAAGTCGCAAGAGAAAGTGCCAATAAGAGAATGGATTTAAAAAGGGGAGAAAGAGAAGCCCGTGATCCGGTTATTTCCAAGAAACTAAACAAGAAAAAATAATAAAAATGGAAAGTAAAAGCATAAAAATAGATAGTTGGCCTAATGTGTCACCATTTTCGAGGCAGAAAAGAAAAACAAAAATATGAAAGAGGGATAAAGATAGACTCACTGATTTATAAGCTTCATATACGGAGAAAAACAAAATAATCGGGACACAGACAAAGCCGAGATGAAGCTTAAACAAGAAAGACATGAAGCGTCCAGGATTAAGACACACATCACCACCGGAACCACCTAGGACGCGCGATGACCCCGAGAGGCTGGCTGTGACCTGACGTGACACCACCGGATTATTACCCTTCACCCCCTCCCCCCCTCTTCCTCCCTCAGCAACCCCTATCCCTCCTTCCCCCTTGTAAACGCCCCCCCTCGACACATCCATCACCGGTGACAAACCAGCACTTGTAGTGAAATCCTGTCCCGTAGCCCCCCTTTCTCCCTTTCTCCCTTTCCCCCTTTCTTCTTCTGTCTGTATCTGGGAGGAAAAGGGGAAGAGATAGGCAGAGAGAACAAGTCAGATAAGCTCGACCTTAAACCAGTCTACCCATCAATCAGCCAGTCAGTCAATCAATCAATCAGCGAGACGGATAAGCTAAACCTGGCCCCATACAGTAGAGCAATCAGTCAGTATATCAGTCCGATAAGCTTCAAGTGAGCGCCAAACCGCCAAGATATAGCTCCCTCGGTAAGTCAGCTCAGTTAAAAGTCTCCGCCACTCAGTCAACCAACCAGTCACCCAGCCAGTCCGCCCGTGAGAGAGCACCGCGCGCGCCTTCGCTGCCCGGCAATTTCCCTTCGGAATCGCCCTTGTACAAACCCCATGACCTCGCGGCGTCACAGCGCGCGGCAGGACTGTTGACATTCCCGGTTTTTGCTCCGAGAGGCAATGGCGCGTCCGATTTCCCGCTCTTTTTTGAGAACTCTTTTTCCTCTGGGGTTGCAGAAGTGGTATTGGAACACTGGACAAACAAAATAGAATAGAGGAGAGAGAAAATGAGATGGAGAGCGACGGGGCAGACGCCGCCTTGCCCCCGCCCACGAGGCCCAGGGCGCGAGTGTGGGAGCGCTGGGATCCGCCCTGAAGGTGACACCCGGGCCGAGACACCCGAGCTTGGTCAACCGCACACCAAGGGATGTTACGGCGACGGCGCCAAGGGAGGGCGGCGGGGCTGTCCCTCGCCCGTCAGGCTGTCTGCTTATCCTTTGACTCTGCCTTATTTGCATCTCTCTCTCACTCTCTCTCTCTCTCTCTCTCTCTCTCTCTCTCTCTCTCTCTCTCTCTCTCTCTCTTCTCTCTCTTCTCTCTCTCTCTCTCTCTCTCTCTCTCCATCGTCCTGCCTCTCTTTCAGCCCAACCCTGCCCCCCCAGGTCTCCATGCACACCCCCTCCATCCGCCGGAACGACCTGCCGCCGGCCACGACCGACCGCGCAACCGACACGGAAAAAAATAAGTACCGACAATGACCGTCATCCGGATCCTTGTAACGCTCTATCTCTAATCCGAAATTTCGTTCAAGATCCGAAAAAGAAATCATTCGCGCTGTCTAACGTAATCGTCATTTTTTCAGCACCATCATCTCTCAGTTTCTATTCTTGGAAGCTCAGCAATCTATATGATAATTTAGGTGGATCACAGCTCGATTCTTCTAACCCTTCAGATATTTCGTTATAAAAAATGTTTATACCGGTCTATCAAACTCACACAAGAGAAAAAGAAGAAAGAAAAATAATGAAGCAAGGCCTTCCGGGAGACAGTCGACCACAAAAAATAAGGAAAATTATAAAAAAACAATATCAAATAAGAAGACACGAGCAGAGAATGGCATTCACCTATAATCAATGATCATCCAGAAGGTAATAAATAGGCCTACTTATAGGACTACCTAACCTAACATGACCTTTATCATCTCCCCGTCAATAAACCACCTACTAAGACGTCGACCCAATTAATCAAGCCAACACGCCAACCATTAATGACTCGATTCTTAGTGAAAATATGAGGAGATGTATTCTTTTACACATGCAGAGGAAAAGAGAAAGAGAGAGAGAGAGAGAGAGAGAGAGAGAGAGAGAGAGAGAGAGGGAGGGAGGGAGGGAGGGAGGGAGGGAGGGAGGGAGGGAGGGAGGGAGAGAGAGAGAGAGAGAGAGAGAGAGAGAGAGAGAGAGAGAGAGAGAGAGAGAGAGAGAGAGAGAGAGGAGGAGGGAGGGAGGGAAAGAGAGAGAGAGAGAGAGAGAGAGAGAGAGAGAGAGAGAGAGAGAGAGAGAGAGAGAGAGAGAGAGAGGGGGAGAGAGAGAGAGAGAGAGAGAGAGAGAGAGAGAGAGAGAGAGAGAGAGAGAGGGAGAGGGAGAGGGAGAGGGAGAGAGAGAGAGGGAGGAGGAGGGAGAGTTAGGGAGGGGAGGGAGGGAGGGAGAGAGGGAGGGAGGGAGGGAGGGGAGGGAGGAGGGAGAGAGGGAGAGGGAGAGGGGAGGGAGGAGGGAGAGGGAGAGGGAGAGGAGGGAGGGAGGGAGGGAGAGGGAGGGAGGGAGAGAGAGAGAGGGAGGGAGAGAGAGAGAGAGAGAGAGAGAGAGAGAGAGAGAGAGAGAGAGAGAGAGAGAGAGAGAGATGTCAAATGAGTTCCCTATCTTCCCTTCCTAATCAGATGACTGTTTATCTGTTAATATAAGAGAGATCGACCTTGACTTTTATCAGCTGGCGTGTCTCGCATTTAATCGAGAGCTACAAGCAAATCACATCCTAATACCCACAAACATAAACGCGACAACCCCTCCCTCCCCCCCCTCTCTCTCTCTCTCCCTCTACCCCTCTCTTTACCTCTACCTCTCTCTCTCTCTCTCTCTACCTCTACCTCTACCTCTCTCTCTACCTCTACCTTTCTCTCTACCTCTACCTCTCTCTCTACCTCTACCTCTCTCTATCTCCTTCTCCCTCTCCCTCTCCCCCTCCCCCTCATTCCCATCAGAATAAAGAAAAAAAACAAGTAAAAAAATAGAGAACCCAACGTCTTCAGAGAGGAAAAGCGCCGCGTCAGAGGTTTTCCGTTAACCCTTTGGCTGCGGGAGACAATGCGCTGCGGCCGAGTTGCGAAGACAAACAGGCGCTGCGATGGACCAGTCACTCGGACAAACAAAAAGATCGTGTTGGCTGAGCTCAGTAATGGGGAGGAAGAAGAGATGGAAGGGAGGGGATGGGAAGGAAAGAAGAAGAAGAGATAGAATGGAGGGGATGGGAAGGAAAGAAGAAGAAGAGATAGAATGGAGGGGATGGGAAGGAAAGAAGAAGAAGAGGAAGACGAAGGAGGAGGACAAGAAGAAGGAAGAGGAGGAGAAGAAATAGAAGGAGGAGGAGGATGAAATGGTAAGGAAGAAGAAAATAATAAAGGGGGAAGAAGAGGAGAAGGAGAAGCATAATGAAGGAGGAAGAGGAGAAGGGCAAGCAGGAGGAAGGGGAGGAAGGGAAGGAGGAGTGAGAGGAGGAACTGGCAATGAAGAAAAAGGAAAACCAGTTACAACAAAAGGAAAAGCCAATCGCCAGTAAGAAAAGTGTCCGTTTCAGTCCATCGTTGCGCGTGTCAGAATGTTATAAATATGACGCCTTGACACAACAGCTGTGCCAGTCCTCCCGTCAACCCCCCCCCCCCCCCTAACAATCGGAAGACAGGGACCACAATCGCCGTGGGTTGTTTATGCGATGGCAGGGGGGGGGGGCGAGGACCTCCAAGATAAACAGTCCTTTGGAGACGGGCGTCGTTCGCAGCAAGATATTGTCTGGCGGCCTCTCGTAAAAGCTCGTCCTCGCCAGCCGAAGTCTCTCACGGGGCGGGGCGGGGCGAGCGCGCGTGACTTTATGAGTGTGCGTATGTGTCCGTGAAATAAAGGGCATGACAGGGGAAGAGGGAGAGTTGCGGGCCGGACACATGAGTTATGAATGTTGCTCAGTATTGAATGTATTGGAAAATTGAAAATTCAAGACAAGGGCTTTTCAAATTTCTTCTATGGTTTTCATAATGATAAGACCAACAGCTTCATACATCTCTTCGAAATATATAATTAACTAAGATCCCAATAAAATTCGATAACACGGTGCACGCAGGCCTATCATTTAACCCTATCTAAGTAATCTCAATGCCCCATTATAATCTGCCCACACGCGTTCCCCATAACCCACACCCATTCATACCCCGCACCCTCCTC
Source organism: Penaeus vannamei (assembly GCF_042767895.1). NCBI lineage: Eukaryota > Metazoa > Arthropoda > Malacostraca > Decapoda > Penaeidae > Penaeus > Penaeus vannamei. Next base: position 15,432,702 of record NC_091559.1, on the reverse strand, counting down.
CCCGTCCATCATCACAACCCTTTCCTATACCGTTGTAGGCCTACTGACCTCCCCCTCTTCTTTCGCCCCGCTCGCCGTCTCACCCTCCCTTTCCTCCTCCCCCAACCCTCCCCAATTCCCGCGTTCCTCCTCCCTTCTCCCCTTTCCCCTCCCACACCATCTCGCCCCCCCCTCACTGCCCCTCCCAGTTGATAGGCCTAGCTCATCCATCAGCGCCAGGTGTCGCGAAGGGAGACAAAAGCAAGACAACAGAAGGCCGCGTGTGAGGCAACAGTCAAGGCGCTTCACATCGCTCACATTCGCCGCCGAAGGGACATGGACGGGGACTGGGGCGTGAGGGGAAGGGGAGGGGAGGTGGGGACGGAAGGGGGAGGGGAGGAGGGAAGGAAAAGTCAAAAAGAGGAGGGGGCAAAGGTGGTGGAACAGAAGAGGGGGGGGGGGAAGGGTAGAAGGAAAGAAGTCAAAGAGGGGGCAAAGGTGGTGAAGTTAAAGAGGGGGAGGGGGAGGGGAGGGGGGGCAACTGTGTCTACCCAAAACACGTGCCCCCCCCCCTTCTCCACCTTTAACGAGTGTAAACAACAATGGTTTGCCACTGACACATTTTTCGCTCCGAATTTCGCACGTACTAGTACTGCGGGAACATTTGAAAAGCCTGGTGTCTGCCTCTACTTATAAGCTTGAGAGAGAGAGAGAGAGAGAGAGAGAGAGAGAGAGAGAGAGAGAGAGAGAGAGAGAGAGAGAGAGAGAGAGAGAGAGAGAGAGAGAGAGAGTGTGTGTGTGTGTGTGTGTGTGTGTGTGTGTGTGTGTGTGTGTGTGTGTGTGTGTTTGTGTGTGTGTGTGTGTGTGTGTGTGTGTGTGTTTGTGTGTGTGTGTGTGTGTGTGTGTGTGTGTGTGTGTGTGTGTGTGTGTGTGTGTGTGTGTGCGTGTGTGTGTGTTTGAGTGTGGTGTGTGTGTCTGTCTGCGTGTCTGTTTCTAGGGATGCTTTCCCTCAGATTAGAAATCCTCAGCTGGCCTTCGCGGTGCCGCTGCGGGAAAGTGCCATTAAAATGGCCCTTTGGGGCAGATGCAGGTGCTTTTGCTCTGCCATAGAATCTCCTCTCACCCCCCCCCCCACCTAACTGTACGGTAAAATACCGCAATGCACAAACTAGATATATTAAAAATATTAGTTTATTTATTGTGGGGTTCCTTAGTACCAACACGGTAGAGTATTTTGTCATTCATTGACATTCCCCCTTTTCACTCCCTCTCCCACGCCACACAGAAGGGTGAGAGCGACCACCCGCACAGCCGATCAGTTTTACGCAGCCTCTCCCAGCCCGGAGCCCCGCCCAAATAAGGCCAAGCCCTCCGCCAAGAGCCCGGAAACCCCGCGCCAAACCCACGAGGGACACGACCCGCTCCCCGCGGCACCCCGGCCACACATCTGTCATCGCGCCGGGACACCGCGGCCCAACGACGTACAATTGTACACGATGCTCGAGCGTACACAACCCCGCCGAGACCTTGTACCGCTAATCAGCCGTGACACCATTTAAGGTCAGAGGCGATAGGCGATGATAAAGACCTCTGCCATCGCCTCTCGGGGACCCACAAGGCCGAGAGAGTCTGGCGCCCGGTGGAAGCCCTGCGGAGCGTAAATAAGGAGACGTCTACAGCGGGATTCGCATTAGAGAGAGAGAGAGAGAGAGAGAGAGAGAGAGAGAGAGAGAGAGAGAGAGAGAGAGAGAGAGAGAGAGAGAGAGAGAGAGAGAGAGGAGAGAGAGAGAGAGAGAGAGAGAGAGAGAGAGAGAGAGAGGAGAGAGAGAGAGAGAGAGAGAGAGAGAGAGAGAGGGAGAGAGAGAGGGAGAGAGAGGGAGAGGGAGAGGGAGAGGGAGAGGGAGAGAGAGAGAGAGGGGGGGAGGGGGGGGAGCTGCCAGATAGGAGAAAGGGCGACTGACAATCAGAGCTCTTGCATGTCAACTCGCATTCCTTGGGTATCGACAGGCTGATTCTCCGTTGCAGCAGGAATGCAGAATGAAGAACAGAGAGAGAAAATGGCATCGCAGAAGGCAAATCCAAAACACACAAAAGCGAACACGGGAAAAGCACATACACAACAAAAAATACAGCGAAGCACAGCAGCCAACGCAAACCTAGGAGGGACAAGGGTAAGAGGCCCTAACGGGGCGGGACAAGTTGATCAGCCCCGGATTTCGTAACATGAGTCGCATTCCCTCGGCCTCGGGAATGCACAGATTGCGCCCACAGCAGGTTATCTTATCGCTGGGGATACGGCGATAAGAAATTCGCGTGAAAACCTAGAATCAAAGCCATAATCATTAACTAGCGCCATAAATAAAGCTGAATAAACATGGCCACCCCCACCCTCTCGGTGGTGCATACCCCCCCCCCAAAGACGTGTCACACATAATCCAACAAAAGCGAAGAAATAGAAGGAAGACCGAAAGCAGAGAGACAAACACTCGCCCGAATCACTCAGGGACAAATATTGCCTTGCCTGCCCGAGCAACAATTACTCACCGCATACCTACACAGCAAATCAGCACAAACCCTTGATATGACCCCCCCCCCCCCATTTCCTACACCCCTTCCCCCACCGGTCCAATCGACAAACACTGTACCACTTCGATAACACAATCCCTTGGCCTGATATCACCCGATGAGACAAACAAACCCACACGGTCTCATGAGGTGGGCGGAAAAAGAGAGTTATACCGCGCAGCTTATCGGGTGGGAAAAGGGTGGGCTGTATTGGGGACGGTGGGGAGGAGGAGGGGGAGGGGGGCCCAGTGCTGAGGGTCGGGAGGGGAAGTGAGGGAAAGGGGCAGGGAGGGAATCGAGGCCCAATCCAAACAACAAAAGAAGGAAAGAAAGGTGACGGCAAACAGGGCGAGCGGGCAGGCTTCCCAGCCCCGGCTTCGGAGACGTCGGGCCCGTTTTATAACAATTAAATCTCTCAATAAAAAGGTCGACAACAGAAAGAAGGTCGACGCAGAGCAAACAGAAAGCGAAAAGTACTCAATCGGCCCTCGAGAAACAGGAGACGCAGGCAACCCGGATAACGTGGTCAGAGGGAAGGAGAGGACAGATTGAAGGAGAGGAAAGAAGAGGAGGAGGGAGAGGAAGGGAGGGAAGGGGGGAGAAATAGAGAAGGAAGGAGAAAAGGAAGAGGAAGGGAGGGACGGGGAGAGAAGGAATGAGAGGAGAGAGAAAGGAAAAGCATCGAGGTCCATACAGGGATGAAGAGAATGATAAGAGAAAAGCAGGGAGCTTGGCGAGAAGAAAAGATGGACAAGACGGAACGAAATAACCCGGAGAAGAAAAAGAGGAATATATAAGGCAAGAAGGAAGAGAGAGAGAGAGAGAGAGAGAGAGAGAGAGAGAGAGAGAGAGAGAGAGAGAGAGAGAGAGAGAGAGAGAGAGAGAGAGAGAGAGAGAGAGAAAAGATAGAGAGAAAAAAACAGATATCGAATTACTCCCTCTATAATTGGTGTGTCCTTTCTCTTTCTCTTTGCCCCCCCCCCCCTCCGGTGCACAAGGAAGCGGGGCAGGTCCTTCGAGGGTCCCGCCGGCCCGCACTCAGCCAGCATAAGGAGGGAGGGCATTGTGTGCTACCAGGAGCAAAGGGGAAGGCGAGGAGGAGAAAATGAAAAGGAGAAGAGGATGTCGAAGATAAGGAGGAAGAACGCGATGACGACGAGGAAGACGACGACGACGACGACGATGAGGAGGAGGAGGAAGAGGAGAAAAGGGTGGTGCAAGGAGGGGGAAGGGCAGGTCCGACTCCCAAACCCGGCAGGACGACCGACATATCGGGTTCTCCTCGGCGAGAAGTGTCCCGGGAGGTGTCGCTGCAGGTGCGGTGGGGCTGGAGGTGGCGAAAGAAAGGGGAATAGCAGGAGAAGGAGGAGGATGAGGAGAGGAAGGAGGAGGGGGAGGAGGAAAGAAGGACGGAAAAAAATAACGGATAGGAGGGGGAGGAGGGATAAGAGAACAGAGAAGAGGAGGACGGAAGAACGAAAATAAAGAGGGAGGACAAAGTAAACAGGAAAAGAAGGAAGAAAAGGATGAAGAACCACGAAGAGACCGCGATAAAGTGGTCAAGCAATTGAAGCCCGTCCAAAACAAGAAAACACAAGCAAGCAAGCAAATGCACAGGGCAAGACGGATCCAATCTCGAACGCCTTATAAAAATGCCCAAAACTATTTCACGATCAGCATTTTAATCCCCGACTTCCTTATCACCGAGAATGTTGAGGCGACGCTGTCAATCCCGTTCTTGCATTGCGAAGCCGAAGTCAAAGCCGATGACGCACAGCCCGATGAAGCCTTTCCGATAAAGATCCCATAAAAGGAGTCAGTCAGAGAAAACGTATCCTCAAAATATCGAAAAGCAATGGGGGGGCAGAAAGGAAAACATTCGCCACGTTAAATGTGTTGATAAAACACCACTGAATAATAGAAAATGTCTCCTATTTTTTCATCTCCCCCCTTCTCTCTCTCATCATCTCTATTTCTCTCTCCTCTGACACAATTACCTTCGCATAAACTCTTATGATAGGCCTACGTTGAGGCATAAACCCATCAACAGGGCTTAGTCACAAGGGTTTTCCCGTGACATTAGTGTGGGTCAGTGTTCGCCCTTCCAAGAACACATCCCCCCCCCCTCCCCCACGCCCTGAACCAAAGGGGGCAAAGGGAAGAGGGCGGGGAGGGAAAGGGGGAAGGGGAAAGTGGGAAGAGGGAAGGGGAGGGAATGGGGGAAGAGCGAAGGGGAGGGAATGGGGGAAGAGGGAAGGGGAAGGAATGGGGGAAGAGAAAAATAGTGGAGGAAGGAAAGAGAGAGAGAGAAGGGAGTGAAGGGGGAGGGATAGGATAAGTGCGTGTGTCAATCGCGCTAACCTTTAAAAGGACGATAAAATTTTCATTGCAAAATCGATACGTCGGTCTGCCGGTCTGTCTGTCCACATCTCTCTCTCTCTCTCTGTCTGTCTCTGTCTCAGTCTGTCTCTGTCTCTGTCTCTCTCATTCGCGCTAGCTTTTCTCTATCTGCCTCTCTGTCTGTCTCTTCTTCCCTCTCTCTCTCATTAGTGTTTTTTTCCAGCAAGTGCAATTACAAGTTCCAACCGGAAGCTAATCTTGGAGTTAATGGCGAAGTTCACAAACTTTTCTGGCCCGTTTTCTGCGTCCAATGAGAAACTAGTTCAGCTGTGCCTATCAAGAGCTTATCGGGGTGCTTGGAAAACTAATCTGTTAACAAGACAATGGAGTGTCATTACGTATATACGATAAGGTTTGAAGATGGTCCAGATAGCTGCATCGCACAGCCTCTCCGTGTCTGCCCATTTCGCAATCTCAATCTCTTTCTATATGTATCTATCTTTTCTCTCATATTTTATCTTATTCTCTCTCTCTCTCTCTCTCTCTCTCTCTCTCTCTCTCTCTCTCTCTCTCTCTCTCTCTCTCTCTCTATATATATATATATATATATATAAATATATATATATATAATATATTATACATTATAATCATATATATATATATATATATATATATATATATATATATATATATATATATATATATATATATATATATATTATACATTATAATCATATATATATATATATATATATATATATATATATATATATATATATATATATATAATATATTATACATTATAATCATATATATATATATATATATATATATATATATATATATATATATATATATATATATACATATCTATATATCTTATTCCCTGTTATTCTCTCTTCCTCTCATATTTTGTATCTTAGTCTCTTTCTCTTTCTCTTTCTCTCCCTAACTTTTCTTACTGCATTAAGCAAGAAGCAATCCGCCACAGATATTTGCAGTGTTGCATAGCTAACGTGCTTGCAATATAATAGCCTGCTGCTTCTTTTACGTCAGCACACTGACGCATGAGTGTTAGTATTCATCGACGAAGCGAAGACTTAAACTAAAACAACAACAATACTTTAGAAAGTAGAAACATGAACAGTCATCCATTATAAACAGTCCTGGTAGGCCTACGGTAACCACAAAGCTTGAAATACATCCTGATTTGCCTCCCCCTCCCCCCCCTCGCCCCGTTCGCAATGCTTATCCAAACATATGGACCGGAGGCTGCCTCGGTGCGTGGCCTCGCGCGCGTGTCATTTTGGCAAAGGTCACACACTCGCCTTTCCACTGCTGGTCTCTATCCTTGCACTCTATTCGTAAATATTCAATCCCCATGAACTTACAATACTTGACCCTAGAAATAGAACAAAAAAACAAACCGCTTAAATATATTTTTAATGGGCCACTTCCGCCCTTTTCTTTTCCTAAACAGCCTGATTAAATTCACACAAATTCTACCCTTTACTTCACAACACGACACGGCGGTGACACAAGGTCGGTGTCACATGCCGCAGTGTCACCTAAGAGTTATCAACATTACCATGATGACGCAGAGTCCAGGTGACACACGCGATTTTCTGTTTTTTTTATTTTTCTTCTATTTCTGCCACTTTTCTGCGCAACTTCAGTGTTCAGACGATGACTCGGCGATGTCCACTCATTCACTCTCTTCCAGTCACTTATCAATTTTTTCAGACTGAATCACTGATTCTGGGTTTGAAAGGGTCACTTCAGACCCCACCACTGAAGTTGTGTGTGTGTGCTATGTGCGTTAACTTCACTCGTTCACTCGGATGTGCACACACGCATGTAGTCACACATCACTCGGTGTCAAGCCCAAACGTCACGGGCTGGAACACACATTGGCTAATCCGCCGCGCTGAGTCCACACACCTGGGTTCTTTCACAGCAAAACTATGAATATAATCCTATCGTTATTCCCCAGCTCTTCGAACCACGATCGCCACGCAGTTCCGAAACATGGCCGGCATGGGTAGGATTTCTACAAAAAGCTTACACGGCACGGCGATGGAAGGGAATGTCCCGCGCGAATCGCTAACTCTCTCGCGAGCGGATGACGGAGCGAGAGAGAGAGATGCAGTTCGCGTCCTCGCCCGACCGCGTCACAACGACCACTGACTCCCCTCTCCTTCCCTCCCTTCGCCAACACCCGCCCGATGCCGCTCCTCCCCTCTCGCCCCCTCCCCCCTCTCTCCCCCTATTCCCTCCCTCCCTCTTGACCCCCCTCGTCCCTACTCACATACATTCATCCCTCATTCCCATCTCCCCCCCTTTCCCCCTCTCTCTACCTCCCTTCCCCCTCCACAGCGGCTACTGAGCTACTCATTTGAGTCCCCTCCCCCTCCCCCTCCCTTCCCCGCTCTCGCCTTCTGCCAAGCACTCGGGCCTACCTAGCCCACCCCAGGGGCCGCGTAGCTAGAAATCACATGAACATCAAAGCTGGCACATCCGATGAGGTTCTATCACATCCTTCTCTGAAAATAAACCTTCAATCCATCAAAACCAGTATCATGCTTATCGAACACCGAACGTCACTCGTCACGGACTAGCCAAAAACCCAGCCTTCGACCTCCCTCATTTTCCCTGCAAAATAGGAGCCGGAATGAGCGAGCCATCGCACAATGACAATAATAATCCCTCATTTCCGACAATGTATAAAAATCGCGGCATTCCGACGGGAGAATCTCTGGCTGTTGTTTTCCTGCGGCGAGGCACAAAATCTACCATTATCAAATCTTTCTTGTAACTCGTTTATTTGCTTTCTGTGTCGGAGACTGAGCATTTGGTTAAATTCGTGCTGTGTTTTTCATATACCCAAATTGTTAACGAAAAGTATTTTGTTGTTATTCTCTTTTTTCTTAACGGCGTCGACACGGTTTTCGCGCGCGTGGACTGCGAAGGTCGTTCGGCCGGAGGATCTCTCGCTCGATTTCGGTTCGCTTTGTTTTTCCCGAATCCTAAATCCTATCCGCTTCTGGGAATGGCCCGCTGCCTCGTCGCGGAATTCTCGGATATCGGCCTTCTCTTCCCTTGTTGTTATCTCTTACTGTATCAAATTTTACTTTGTTTCTGCCCCAGAAATTTTAGAGAATTTCATTCACTGCAAAGAGGCTTTCCATTCATTATCGTTTCACTTTCTCTGCTGATTTGCACTCATGCGAATCCGAGAGAGATTTTTCAGCCGCCGGTCAACCGGATCGAGCCATCTTCTGCCGCCACCGACCCGAGGAGTCTCGCCATCTATCGCCGCAACTCGCGCTGTCATTAGTCAGCGATAACAAACATATCAGCATTAACTGAACTGGAGAACACGCAATGACGCAAAACATTAAACCGATAAATTCCGTGTCGTCGCGCCCGCCGACGAAACTCCACGGGATTCAGACGGCGGCTTCCGCCCCGTCGGAATGCAAGTGCGCAGCCGAACGCCTCACCTTGATTGGTAAACACGTTCCGTGCTTTGCACGAAATGTGGACACCAATGAAAGTCGCGCATGCACTTGGCTAAACAAAGAGGCAAACAACCGAATCATGGTAAAAATAACAATAGAATTGTATATATATAAAAAAAACTACGGATCCAGCCTCCCAGAGAGCACGCTCATTTGTACCCCCGCGACCCCTGACCTCAGCGCAGTGACGCCGGCGCCTCCGTAGCCCCTTCAGAGCCTCCCGCGAACCAGTGCGAATATCCGTTCCTCGAACGAACACCCAAGTGCAGCCTGCCCCCCCCCCCCCCACCAATATACGTCCTCTTTCCGAAGCGCGCCTCTGCCCTCTCCCCTCTCCTCCGCGGGCCCTTCCGCAGCCGCAATCATAATAAAACCCGTCGTTATCTCGCCGGTAGAATACAAATACATTTATAAATCTAATGACACAGCGCTGACTCGCTGCTGCGCGCGCAATTATAACAATCACGGCGCTGTTTCAATATCGCTTTTGCCAATGATCGCGCAAGCAAGGCACGACGCTGATGAAATGTCTTGCCACACACGCGACATCTGCATTGCAACCACCGCTCTCATAAACCAAGTTTCGCAATGCCAATATGTAAAATAATGAAACTAATGACGCGTCCCTCTCCGAAGCGGAATTCGTTCATGGTTTACGAGTTTCGTTAAGTCGTGGCTCAGTCCGAGTGAATACACTTTCATTCACTGAAATTAATAATTCGTGGCTGACGGACGAGGCTCCCCACCCCTGGATAAAGGCCCAACTTCTCACACACATCCCCATTTACCCAGTAAGAGTTCCCCGAAAGACAGAAAGCAGACAAAAAGACCCTGACAAACAGACACAGACACCGAGCGAGCGGGTGAGGTCGCGCTAGGCCTACCGCGCCTCCTCATAAGCGGAATTCGCGAGTCAACGAAAGATTTTACAGACTCCCACTAAACCTCATAAACGTCATAACCGAGGCACTCATTCATGCCCAATGCCCCATGCCTTTCTGTCATCTGTTCGTCAAAACAAACACTCGTTGGATTAAGAATATCAACGTTACAATCCGCGGTCTACTCGGGTGACGCGGGCAAATATGTGTCAAGGATACATCCAACGAATCGTTTTTTCCAAGAAATGAAAACAATACAGGCGGAGAGCGTTAAAGAGAGAAACAGGCAAAAGCTAGATATACAACGGTAAGTTGACGGGAAAAATAGACCGAAAATGATACACTGAGACATAAGGTTCAATTGGAAAACTAAAATATAATTGGTCATAATAATATCACTTCTGCACGAACGATCTTACTGCACGTGAATACAGTATCATAATGTGATCCAATTTCCTTTCTCTCTGACTCTGTTTTATACAAGTGCACGAGCATTCCGACACGGCGAAAGTACGCTGTGTCGTTCTACAAAGGTGACTGCAGAACCGAAAAACGCAAAATAAAGACAAGACGGTAAGACACAGAAATCTCTCTCTGTCTCTGTCTATTTGTCTGTCTTTCCGTGCCTCCTTTCCTCTCTCTCTTACTCACGGTTTCTTCAGTGTATCTATCCCAACAAAGGCGAAGTGTCACAGCTGGAACGCTTCAAAGGGCGCCGCAGCCATCTGTGAACCAGCTGATCCGCCCGACCTTCGAGACAGAGTCATTAGCAGTATCCGGCAAAAACGCCTCATAATGGACGGATCAATCACGGCTTTCCCAGAGACGCAAAAATGGCAGAAATGACAAAAATGCGCGCGTGTGTATCCTTCAAAGTCAAACTTTCATATTCTCTTTTTCTTCCCCACCCCTCCCCTTGTCTCTTTGGCTCCCTTCTTCCCATTCTCTACGTCTCTCTCTCTCTCTCTCTCTCTCTCTCTCTCTCTCTCTCTCTCTCTCTCTCTCTCTCTCTCTCTCTCTCTCTCTCTCTCCCTCTATCATTTTCTCTTCTCTCCCTCTCTCTCCTCCTCTTCCTCTCTCATTTTTCTCTTCTCTCCCTCTCTCTCCTTTCTCATTATTTTCTTCTCTCCCTCTCTTTCCCCTCTCTAATTTTCTCTTCCTCTTCTTTTCTCTCTCGGTTGCCGCGGCTAGTGCAATGATCAAGGCAGGTTTTACAATTCGTGGGGAAAGGGAGGAGGCGGGGGCGAGATTGGGGAGCGGGGAGGGGGCGGAGGGGGCGGAGGGGGGGAAGAGATGGGAAGAAAAGGGCGGGAGAAGTCATTGCCTCCGACTTCCTCGTTCAAGGAGTGAGGAAATGAGATCCAAAAAAGAGGAAAAAGACATGGAGGCCACCGAGACAAAAGGATGGAGAGAGACAACGAGGGAAGGAGAAAGAAAGAAAGAAAGAAAGACAGACTGCGACATTCCTCTCCAATCAAAGAAGAACGCACGTCTTACAGGTGAATCAAAGAACAGAAGATGAATAAGAAGAAATAATGAAAGGGGAAATGAGAGATGCAAAAAGAATTCCCATCGCGCAAAACCGGACTGACTCAAGCAAGATACACGCACACACACACACACACATACACACACAAACACACACACACACACACACACACACACACACACACACACACACACACACACACACACACACACACACGTAAATACACACGTACACACACACACACACAAAAGACCTGCACGTAAAGCCGGACACAGCACGCATGCACCGCGAGGAGGAGATAATTGCCGCCCCTCCATTCACTTTCATTGTCGGAGGCAAAAAGCACACCGCATGCAGCCGCCCCTCCCCTCACCCCCACTCCCGTCCATTCCTCATGTCCCCTCCCCTCACCCCCACTCCCGTCCATTCCTCATGTCCCCTCCCCTCACCCCCACTCCCGTCCATTCCTCATGTCCACTCCCCTCACCCCCACTCCCGTCCATTCCTCATGTCCCCTCCCCTCACCCCCACTCCCGTCCATTCCTCATGTCCCCTCCCCTCACCCCCACTCCCGTC
>NC_091559.1:15413851-15416351 GCF_042767895.1 Penaeus vannamei | reverse complement strand
AGGGAGGGAGGGAGGGAGGGAGGGAGGGAGAGAGAGAGAGAGAGAGAGAGAGAGAGAGAGAGAGAGAGAGAGAGAGAGAGAGAGAGAGAGAGAGAGAGAGAGAGAGTTAGAGAGAGAGGAGAGAGAGAGAGAGAAAGTTAGTTAGAGAGAGGAGAGAGAGGGAGATGAGAGAGAGAGAGGAGAGGGAGAGAGGGGGAGAGGGGAGAGGAGAGGGAGAGAGAGAGAGAGAGAGAGAGAGAGAGAGAGAGAGGGAGAGAAGGAGAGTGAGACAGAGTGAGAGAGAGAGGGAGATAGAGTGAGAGAGAGAGGGAGACAGAGATAAAGTTAGAGTTAGAGTTAGAGAGAGAGAGAGAGAGAGAGAGAGAGAGAGAGAGAGAGAGAGAGAGAGAGAGAGAGAGAGAGAGAGAGAGAGAGAGAGAGAGAGAGAGAGTTAGAGAGAGAGAGAGAGAAAAAGAGTTAGAGAGAGAGAGAGAGAAAGAGTTAGAGAGAGAGAGAGAAAGAGTTAGAGAGAGGAGAGAGAAAAAGAGTTAGAGAGAGGAGAGAGAGAAAGAGTTAGAGAGAGGAGAGAGAGAAAGAGTTAGAGAGAGGAGAGAGAGAAAGAGTTAGAGAGAGGAGAGAGAGGAAGAGATAGAGAGAGAGAGAGAGAGAGAGAGAGAGAGAGAGAGAGAGAGAGAGAGAGAGAGAGAGAGAGAGAGAGAGAGAGAGAGAGAGAGAGAGAGAGAGAGAGAGGGAGGGGGAGAGAGAGAGAGAGAGAGAGAGAGAGGGGGGGAGAGGGAGGAGAGAGAGAGAGAGAGAGAGAGAGAGAGAGAGAGAGAGAGAGAGAGAGAGAGAGAGAGAGAGAGAGAGAGAGCGAGAGAGAGACAGGAGAGAGAGAGAGAGGAGAGAGAGAGAGGAGAGAGAGAGACAGGAGAGAGAGAGACAGGAGAGAGAGAGACAGGAGAGAGAGAGACAGGAGAGAGAGAGACAGGAGAGAGAGGAGAGAGAGAGACAGGAGAGAGAGACAGGAGAGAATCGAATCGAGGGAAAAAACCAGCCCCTTTAAAGAGGTTCATCAGTCACATGGAAATCGTGCGTCGCGGGGCATTCTCGGGGCGACAGGTGAGAAATGCGATCGCGGAGGGCGCCCGGGCAGGGATATTTAGCCGCGTATTAGACCAGGATTAGGATACAATGAGGACAAGGTGCTGGCCTAACGTAGTGTAAATACGTCGCCGTCAGAAGCCCGGGAGACGATTCAATTACGTCGTCATTACGCATTTAAAAAAATTCTCAACTTAATGTCCGGAATGGATTATTATTATTGTTATTCAAGGTGTTGACAAAGGAAGGGAGCTTAAGCTAAACGATCCATTTATGATAATTTGAGAAAGCGAGCGTATCGGTGAAAGACGTTGCCTTATTAATTCCATAACGAACTCTTTTTTTCCCTTTGAAAGTCGTTAGCAGTTTGAGGTGCGACTCTCCAACAGGGTTCTCGACTCGGACTCCCCGGCCTCCGTTTTCTCTATTGTCTTCCCGAGGCTCCCGCACAAACAATGACAGAAAACGGAGCGGCGTCTTGAGGAGGAACAGGTGTATTTCTCCGCCGCCAGACTGGAAATACACCGCCAAATCCTGCTGGTAGTACATACGATGGAAGAAAAAAATGAAAACCCCAATTTCCGAATTTCGTAAGCACCGCCCCCGAAGGCCTAGTGGTGTGGAAGAGGCTTGAAAACAACTCGCACCCATTCGACCTGTCAGTCACTCCAACAGCACTGAGGGCCAGGGAACGTAGTATCGCCCCCGAATGCTCTCAGCTGGTGGGAATTCGTTTGTAATTTCCTTATCCGGCCCTAATCCCCACCTCCGCATTGTCTGGCATCCTCCCTTCACCGTATTTTCCGCTGATTACGCCGCCACTCGACGTCCCAAAATATCCTCTTAGTGGTGTTTAATCCCAACCCTTCAAACAAATTCCCATATTGTGGGGTAGGTCTATGCACACAAGCGCATACGAAAAGTGGCAGGATGGATATGCGCAGCGCCATATCCTCACCTCTCTCTCTCTCTCTCTCTCTCTCTCTCTCTCTCTCTCTCTCTCTCTCTCTCTCTCTCTCTCTCTCTCTCTCTCTCTCTCTCTCTCTCTCCCTCTCTCTCTCCTCCCGGCATATTCTCCGCCTTCTCTCCTCCTCTCCCTCTCTCTCTCTCCTCCCGGCCTTCTTCTCTCTGCCTTCTCTCCCCTCTCTCTCTCTTCTCCCACCCTCTCTTCACACACACACACACACACACACACACAATAGACCTACACTCACACACAGGCATACACAGACACACACGGCGCCACCAACAATACCCAGATAATCCAATTGGCGCGCGGATAAAGGCGCCACTGAAAGCCCCGAGGTAATTAAACAGCGCCCAACACAAGGCCCAAAGAGCGAGGGCGTGTGGAGGTCCCACTCGAAGTCCTCCTCGAGGGCCATCGAGGGGATGAGTCCCTGGCGCTCCCGGCCTCCAC
>NC_091559.1:15408851-15411351 GCF_042767895.1 Penaeus vannamei | reverse complement strand
AGATGACGAGGGGGAAGGAGAGAATCTGGAGGACGAGGATGAGGATGAAGAGGTGGAGAATAGGAAGAGGTGAGGATGAAGGGGTGGGGATGGGTAGGAGAATATGGATGAGAGAAATAAAAATGAGGAGAAAGGGGGTGAGAATAAAAGGGAAAAAGGGGGAAAATGAAGTGGAGAGGGAAGAAGGGGAACACGGAGAATGTAGAGACAAGAGGAAGAAAAAGGAGAGTAGGAGGAAAAGGAGATAAATGCGAGTTGACAATTTCCAACAAAAAGGGAGAGGATCAGAAAAGGGAAAACAAGCACGCCTTCCCCTCCCTCGACCCCGCACCGAGATGCACGCAAAACACGCAAACCCCCGTAAATACACACGTAAGACAGCCGCGGCCCTTCCTCCCCGCCGGCCAAACTAATCCCGCACGCCCCGGCAGCCAAATCCCCCGCGCCATAGACCGGGGCACGCCACAGCTGCGAGGACGCCCCTGTCAGCGCCCGGCTTTCCTCGCCATCGCCAGCGCCTATCCTCATGGCCCTCGAGCCCCACACGACAAAACAACATTCATAAACTACCTTCTCCTCATGCCTACGACCCCCTCCCACACTCCATCCCTCCCCCCGGCCTATCCCTTTCGGCGCCGGGATGGGAGCTGCCACTGCCCTTAGCAATGGACACGACACATCTGGGAATAAAGGGCGGGGTTGCAAGACATGCAGTATGTATCACGCACGGAAATACGGGCTGGCAAACGCGCGCGCACACGCACACACACACATACACATACGCACACACACACTCTGACCTACGTGTTCGTGCAAGTGTCTAAGAGGCTTATCAATGCACGGTCGCGGATATATCAAATTCATACCAGTTGCCCCGGACAAGATGCCTTGCGAGAGCACTTTGAGTGATGACCTTATCAAGCCCTTGTCCTCTTTCCTCACTTTGTACTAAACTTAAAATGAGGAGAATATAATCGTGGCAATAAAGTCTTGTTTATTTTTTTCTCGGTAAACAGCAATTCACAACAACTGTGGTTTGCTCACCTCACCTGGTTTAACAATGCTTTATTTTGGGATAAGGCTAATTAAGTTCACAAATCTGTACCTGCAATCTCACAGTTTAATTCCGTGCCATGCAATCAATCCGACACATGCCAATTAATGTCTGTTATCACTAACAAGATCACATACACACAGCTGCCCTCTCTTGTATGCTCGGCTAATGCATTTGCAGTCACAAAAGGTCTCGTTGCAAGGGTCACAGGAGCCACAACAAACAACCAATACCCTTCCCACATGCCATTGCGCGCAGAAAATATTTTGCACAGACGCAACAGAAGCAATCATTGCCAGAGAATCAGCTGTCCAATTAGGCCACTTAGAATAATCATTCAAAAAATCAAGACCTGAGAGAAAGCTTTATATCTGGGTGGTCGCTCGTCCTGCCAGATGCAAGCCTCCCCCCCCCCCCATTCCCAACTCCCTTTCCAACCCCCTGGGCATCCGAGGAAGCGTGCCGACCGCCCACCTGGGGGGCCCCGGGCTCGTTACCTGCCAATCAACGGACTAATGACCTCGCTTCATAAATTGCCTTCCAAAGCTAAGCGGGGAGCCCGTCTTGTGCTAATGGCTAATAACATAGGTCATTTCGGCGGTCATAACACAGAGCCATTAATGAGTAATCTGTAATTATGGCAACCTCATTAATCGGCCGCACGAAAACACGAAGGTGCTAAATAGGTGAGCCGTAGGCCTACGTGTGTTTATGTGCTTAACATGCCCTCACCGCTCGAGCGATCGACCTCCCTGTCAACACGGCCGCCATTGCCGCGGCGGGAATGCACGCCACGCCCTCCTCCGCCTGAAGCCACGCGAGCAGCGGAGACCCACGCTCGCCCTGGCGGGGTCGCCGTTGGTCGCTTCAGGAAAGAGGGGGGGGGGCAGAAACCGTTGAGAAAAAGGACAAACCAAAAGAGAGAAGTAAAAGAAAACTGTTATTAAGTTCGCAAGAAAACCCTTAAGCTCTTCTCTAATCGCTTTTAAAAGAGTCCCTTTGCATTGGTCAGTCTGGGCAGTGACATAAAAGCCGTCCGGGTCACATACACATCCTCTCTCTCTCTCTCTCTCTCTCTCTCTCTCTCTCTCTCTCTCTGTCTCTCTCTCTCTCTCTCTCTCTCTCTCTCTCTCTCTCTACACACACACACACACACACACACACACACACACACACACACACACACACACACACACACACACACACACACACACACACACACACACACACGACCCCACCCCCCGACTCACCTGGCCACCCTGAGGACTCAAGGGAGAAAGGGTAAGCCAGAAGAAAGGGTGCAAGGGGGGAGGGGGATCTCCACCTGGGAAATCAGCGCGCGCGCCGACGCCCGCCAAGGAGCGCCCATTGTCCAAGGAGATCAGCGGTCAGCGCACGGAAGCGCCTGTCCACACTGTACTCTAAACGTCCCCTCCCCTCCCCTCC
>NC_091559.1:15396351-15398851 GCF_042767895.1 Penaeus vannamei | reverse complement strand
CCTTCGCAAGACATCTTACGCATTTACGAACATACACAACGATACTTCATAACGTTAATGATGTGTCTGACAACGAAAAAAAAATACTCTCGTACCGGACGTCTTGCTCGTCTGCATAAAGCGATCGTTAATCACTTGACTCGGACATGCGAAACGGCGTCTCGCAATAGGTCTATAGGCCTACCGACGCTCTCTCGTCTCGTCGCCAATTTGAATACCGTTGCGTGCAAAGGTTTTTTTTTTATTCTTCCTTTTAATTCTCATTTTTTGTGGTTACTAAGGATTACTGTGATTTGCATCTGCGTTCGGGGAACGAGGAAAGGATGGAGTGAAAGAAGTAGTGATCGCAGATGTAAAGGAATGAAGGGAAGGGGAGAAGAAAGAGAAAAAGCTGGAGTTAAGAGTGAAGATGCAGATGGATGGATAGATAGAGAGGCAGATCTGGAGAAGAGAGAGAGGCTGGGAGGGTGAGAGATGGAAGATGGAAGTATATGAGATAGAGCGGCGGAGGGGGAAGGGGGGAACACGAGGGAAGGAGAGGGGGGAGGGGGGACACGAGGGGAGAGGGGGTACACGAGGGGAGTAGTGAGGGGGAGGAGGGGGGGAAAGAAAAGGGAAGGGAGAGAGAGAGAGACGAGAGAGAGAGAGAGAGAGAGAGAGAGAGAGAGAGAGAGAGAGAGAGAGAGAGAGAGAGAGAGGGTGAGTGAGTGAGGGAGATAAGAGAGAGAGAGAGCGATACAGAGACACAGACAGACAGAGAAAAAGAGAGAGAGAGAGAGAGAGAGAGAGAGAGTGAGTGAGTGAGTGAGTGAGTGAGTGAGTGAGTGAGTGAGTGAGTGAGAGAGTGAAGAGTGATGAGAGAGAGAGAGAGAGAGAGAGAGAGAGAGAGAGAGAGAGAGAGAGAGAGAGAGAGAGAGAGAGAGAGAGAGAGAGAGAGAGAGAGTGGGCAGTGAGTGAGTGAGTGAGTGAGTGAGTGAGTGAGTGAGTGAGAGAGTGAGTGTGGAGTGAGTGAGTGAGTGAATGAGTGAGTGAGAGGAGTGAGGGAGGAGTGAGAGAGAGAGAGAGAGAGAGAGAGAGAGAGAGAGAGAGAGAGAGAGAGAGAGAGAGAGAGAAAGAGAGAGAGAGAGAGAGAGAGAGAGAGAGAGAGAGAGAGAGAGAGAGCGGAGTGGAAGGAACAGAGGGATAGAGGTGGAGAGAAATTCAAGCGAGAGACGAAGAACGAGCGAGCGAGCGAGCAAGGAATTCGTTACAGAGCCGCTTTCGCAAGACGGGCCACGCAACGCGCAGACCGCGCCGGCGTGCACGGCCCTCGAAAGCGGAGCGGACAATAGGCCTACCTTGCCCCCCCCTCTTGGAAATTGCACGCCCCCCCCCCCACCACCACGAAGCCACGACCGACTTTAACGGACTTCCAATGGCCTTTAATTGCGCCGCATTCAAATGATTCCCATCGGTTCACAGGACGTAAACATGTCAACAAGGTAAAGGGCGAGAGCAATAAACAAGGAGGCAGAAGAAAGGAAAGAATGGGGAGAGAGGGGGATAGGGCAGGGGGCGACGGAGACGGAGGAAGGGGGGGGGGGAGAACAAACCGAAAGCACCTTATGAATAACAGATGAACAACACCTGAAAAACCAACAAGGCGAACTGGTGATCCAATTGCGAAAAACTAATTGATTTTTACGACGCCGGTTCCCAAAGGCCGGAAAATATGTCGTCGAGAGATGATAAAATTTTCATTACAATACTCACAGCCCCATAACCTCTCCCCCCCCCCTTCCCTCTACCCCACCCATCCCTCTCCCCCTCCCCTACCTATCCCTCTCCTTCTCCTCCTCTCCCCATACCATTCCTCCTCCCTCTTCTTCATCCATTCCCCTTCCCTACCTATTCCTCTCTCTCTCTTTCCCCTTTCCATCCGTCCCTCTCTTCCTCCCTCCCTATGTATTCCTCTCCTCCTCTTCTCGCCTCATCTCTCCCTCCCCCTATTCCCCTTCCCCCAACCCTCCCTCTCCCCTCCTCTCTTATCTTTTTCCTCCTTTTCTCACCCTTTCCTCTTCTTCTTCCCCTTTATCCTCCTCCTCCTCCCATCCCTCTTACCTGGTATCTCTCTCCTTCCTTTATACCAACCCGCCAGAAAATCCAACGAAGGAATGGAGAATAAAATATACCGAAAAGAATGGCGACCTAAATGCATACAAAAAACAAACAAAAGAAGAAAAGGAGAAGACATCGAGTGTAAAAAAGGAAAGAAAATGACGAGGAAAGAGCTACACAGAGGACCCCGAGGCCGAGCAAGAGAAAGGGTGAAGATTGATATCAACCATCTCTAATGCCCAAGAGACGGAGGGCGACCTCTTAAGGGGGAGGCGACGGAGAGAAGGAAACGGAAGAAAGAGAAAACGGAGAAAGGGGAAGGGGAAGGGGAGGGGGAGGGGAGGGGAGGGGAGGGAGGATCAAAACCCTAGATAAATGATGTACTTGAAGAGAAAACCGCACA
>NC_091559.1:15388851-15391351 GCF_042767895.1 Penaeus vannamei | reverse complement strand
TACACGCTGCTAGTCACCCACAAGTGCCCTCGTTACCACCCACCAGCGCGGAACAGGAGAGAGAGGAGGGAGAGGCGAAAGGGATGTGCACGCGCCCCCTCTCCCCTCAGCACGGGAACAGAGAGGTGATAATTAGCGGCCGCGGGAAGGCGCTGCGGTGTCCACGGCGCTCTCCGTCACCACGGAACGTCTCCGGCCGATATGATTAATCGCTCCCGCCGCCGATCGCGTCTCGAGCTCGCCAAGGTCAGGACCTCTGTCCCTCTCCTCCCTTCTCCCTCTCCCTCCCCACCCACGGCGAATGGGAAACAAAGAGGGAGACAATTGGAGTCCATTAACGGTCTCTCGAGCTTGTTGTATTCCCAGAGACATCTCTATCTGATAATGCAGCCGCGCGGACAGTTGGCCAGTGGCCTGCAGTCCGGCCGGCGCAAGGGGGGATGGGTGGGTGGCCGGGAAGGGTAGGGGGAAAGAGGGGGGGAGAGGGGGAAAGAGAGGAAGGGAGGGAGGGAGGGAGGAACGAAGGAAGGGAGGGAGGGGGTGAGCGAGAGGGAGAGAGAGAGAGGACAATCAGTATAAATTCTTCTTCCGAGAGGAAAAGAGGGAACAGATGAGGGGGGAGGGGGACTTCAAAGAGAAAGAGAGAGCCAGAGAACCTGCGGTCGCGGGCATCCACAGGCTGGCCATGTTTGCGGCAACGAACACGGAGTGGCGAGCGCGGGCCGGCCGCTCCATAAATTAGATCAGCGCCCATTGAGTCGGCGGCCGCGGCGTGACCCGTGGATGCGGCCCGGCCAGGCAGGGGCCGAAGCATCCTTGCCTTTCAAAAGGTCACACATTAACCTAAAGTCCACTATTGACCCTTCCCCTCCGCTCCCTCCTTTCCCACCGTTCCTCCTTTTCTATCTCCACCCATCGGAACGCGAACGCCCGCACTGCCTTTGCTCGCGACGGCAGCTGAGCCCCATGGGCGTTCAGCCCTGGGCTTAGAGCCCCATGCACGAGGGAAGGGGTATGGTAATGTGTGTTTGGAAAGGGGGAGAGGGTGGGGGAGTGTGGGCACGGAGGGTGAGCACACACAATCACAGTGTAACATGCTGGTTGCTTGCATGGGCCGGTATCGTCCCCCACCCCCTACCCCCTCATTCCCCTCCACATCTTCCCTTCTCTCTTCCTTCTTTTCTCTCTCTCTCTCTCCCCTCAGACATATATTACAATACCCCGACACCGTGTTTGTTTTTCCCCTCGCGCACGCACAACTTTCGAATCCCTCCACGTCCTCTCCCTTTCCCCTCCCTCTTCCTCCCCCTCCCCTCCCCTCTTCCCCTCGCCTGTAATGTCCTCGACCTTTTCATAAACAAATCAAACCCAAATTTGCGATCGAACGTCCTATTATGACCGGCGGCGCGGTGATGACACGCGCCGCCAGCACGGGGCTGAGAGCGAGCGAAAATGTATGCTAATCTCCGTATATTTTCTTAATTTAAAGGTATTAAGGGCGCTGTAAGGAAGGGGACTAAAGAGGAATAGATTACAAATAGAATGTAAACGGGAAGGGGAGGGCTAGGGGGAATGTAGACACATACACTTTTCTACACACACACACACACACACACACATACACACACACACACACACACACATATATATATATATAAAGAGAGAGAGAGGGAGAGAGAGATGAGAGCCAGCCTTACAAACAACATAATCCGAACACCGAAGAAGAGGCCCAAAAAGATTAGAAACCACACAATTCAGACACCAAAAGTAATGAAGAATAAAACAAGAAGAATCCACAAGAAGAAAACAAAACAAACAAGAAATTATTACAAAACAGAGAAAAAAACTAGCAATTTGAGAAACCAAAAAATCACGCTCCAATACTGGCGAGGAATTCAGGGTCGGTTCCGAATACTGGAATCAGAAGCTATTTTTAGATCCGGACCCTCGGTGAGCGAGTGAGTGAGAAATAGAGAGATAGATAGAGATAACCAGATATATAGATTTAGATAAACAGACAGATATAGAGAGATGGGGAAGAGCGAAGATCTCATGACAGTTAATGAAAAAAGGATAATAACAACATTAATGGCAAAACTGTGGTCGTTGTATAATAATGATAAAGATAACAGCAGTAATGGTAATAATTATAAAAATAATAATGACGATGCTGCTGCTGGTGATAATAATAATAAAAATAAACATAGTAGTAATAGTAGTAATAGTAGCAGCTGTAGTAGTAATAGTATTAATAATAACTGTAGTAGCCGTGCTCATCATAAACACCATTAATAAGAATTAACAACAAATATATATTATAAAAAAACACCAAGAGCTTGGGATAGCATCATGTTGAGTGCAGCCACAACAAGCACCACAATGCACAACATGACCAATGGCACGGCGGTCCAATCAAATTTGCAAAGGATAACAACCGACTCGCAAAATAACATCACTTATGCAATAGCCCCGCCTACTATTAGACCCCCTCCCCGCCCCC
>NC_091559.1:15378851-15383851 GCF_042767895.1 Penaeus vannamei | reverse complement strand
AAGGAAAAAGTAGGGGGGGGAAGGGGCAGAGAGGAGGGAGGGAGGAAGGGAGGGAGGGAGGAGGGAGGGAGGGAGGGAGGAGGGAGGGAGGGAGGGAGGAAGGGAGGGAGGGAAGGAGGGAGAGAGAGAGAGAAAGATAGAAAAAGATAGATAGATAGATAGAGAGAGAGAGAAACAGAAAGCGAGAGAGAGAGAGAAAGAGAGAAACAGAGAGAGAGACAGAAAGCGAGAGAGAGAGTAAGCTGACGAAAGATAGAGAGAGAGACAGAAAGCGAGAGAGAGAGAGAGAGGAGAGAAAGAAAGATGATACGATAAAAAGAACACCATACAAGATCAGCAACTTCTTTACACGCATGTTTACGACTCATTACCGAACGTTTAGCAACGCAAAAAATAGACAAAAATACCCCCCCTCCCCCCTAAAAAAGACAGCCACAAAAGCAAGCCCGCAGGACGGCCGCAACGCCTTGACCTATAAAACCACAGGAGCAGCACAGACGTCGCCCTTCGCAATACCGACGCAACGACACGACAAAGCCTAATCCCCCCCCCCATACAGACCCCCCGATAACCCTCCCCCACCCCCACCCCTCCCCTCGTCTTAAACGGTGCCGTGACACAAGGGATGGGCGTTTTACGATGGGCTACTAGTCCTTTGCGTTCAATGGCAAGGAGGGGGTTCGGGGGTGGGGGAAACGGAGGAGGTGGGGGAGAGGGAAGGGGGATTAGGGAGACGGAGGAGGTGGGGGAGACGGAAGGGGGGGGGGAGACGAAAGGGGAAGGAGGTGGGAGATAAATCAGGAGTGGGGGATTGCACACCTACCGCTTCACCCCCTACTACCTATCCCCTCGCCACCCCATCTTCCCCCTTCCTGCTCCCCCTATTTTAATATTAATAACCGTTGGAGGGCCACGGCGAGGGGCGTCCGAGTGGCTATCTCTCGCACTCGCTAACCCCCCTTCTCCCTCTCTCGTGACGGGGAAAGTGGATATACCCTTGCTTAAATACACATACAGAGATAGATTCTCTCTCTCTCTCTCTCTCTCTCTCTCTCTCTCTCTCTCTCTCTCTCTCTCTCTCTCACACACACACACATCGACCGAATATATTCCACACATAGCCTATGCATATCAATACTCGCGGGCTAAAGGCGAGAACGAAACGTGACATCCTCCGCGAAACGGGAAATCAACGACAGAGAAATAAGCGAGCGATTAGAACGCGTTTGTGCAATTCGCGCCGAAAAAAACACCTCCCCTCCGCTCGCCAGTACCCGGTACCATTTTTTCCTCAGCTCTAATAATCGCATATTGTGCATACGAGACTTCTCAACGGACGATGTAATAGACGTATCCCACGCCTCGACGCGGAGAGGGAAAACCGCCCTACACGAACCCTGCCGCAGGGGTCCTTTTTCTTTAAAAGCTACGGTCGCTGGGCAGCTCCTACTCTAGGGGGGAAAAGGTAGGGGGAGGGGGAGGGGGAGGGGGAGGGAAGGGGGAGGGAGGAGGGGGGGGAGGGGGAGGGGGAGGGGGATGGAGAGGGAGAGGAAGAGGGAGAGTGAGAGTGAGAGTGAGAGTGAGAGAGAATGAGAATGCAAGAGAGAGAGGGGGATCGGGAATGGAAAAAGAAGAAGAGGGAATGGGAGAAGGCGAGGGAATGCGTGAGGGAGAGGGATCATGAGAGGGAAAGGGGAAGGGGGGGGGAGGCCTGCCCCTGGTGTCACACATATAGTAACAGCTCGGACGACGAGGATAAGGGGGGGGAAGACAAGAGGACGAGGACTAAGCGCTTATTCAACCTTATGCCTATAAAAAGAGGGAATAGAAGGGGGGAAGTAATGTTCTCTCCTAACAGTAGGCCTATGCCCCATTTCTCTTCTTTTATTACTATTTCCCGATTTTTTCCGAAAATCCGATGATTTCGCAATGGCATAAGCGCAATCGAAGGGAAAGGACCACAGCTGAGCGCAAACAGCTGATTTCCCTTATCGATTAAGAGGAATAAGAAAACAACAATATTTATAACTAATATCAATAATAGTAATAATTATAATGGTGATTGTGTTTACAACAAAAATAATAATCTAAAATGTAACAATCACAACGGCAATGGTAACACATTACTAGCAGATAAGATAACAATAACAATGGCAATAATAACTGCTCGAAAATAACACGAACCTAAAGAATAATAACTGCCCCACTAACGGCCACAGGAACCGACGCAGCGCCGGGCGTCTTGCGTTGGCGTTCCTCGACTGCGCGACACGTCGAGTGCGCGCACCTGAGACGTCTAAACACAGCTGGTCCAAGTTCGCTGGCATTTCGAATTTGGTAAACGTGTGCGTTTAGTGCATTTATTTGCGCAAATTCCGTGCGTGAAAGGGTCAGTGTGTGCATGCATGTGCACGTGTGAGCGGGAGAGAAGGCGGCGGCGGGCGTGAGGCGCCCTCCCCGCACGGGGGATCTTTGAGTGACACGTGTGACCCGCGAGACATTTTCATCACAATGCGCCTCACATATATATTAAAAACATCTCGCATATCAATGCTTCATAATTATGGTGATGTATGCTACGGCCGAATACGGAGAGAGAAAAAAATCCCGCAATCGACTATTGTTGCTCTGACAGTAACATTTACAACAGTCCTTGAATCGAGGGCTCTCCATCTCACTCTTGCGTCACGCGATCAATGCGGTCAGCTGTGACACCATGAATAACAAGCGCGGCCGATCTGTCACGTCCGGCGATATGCCTGAAAGAATGGAGAGACACGAGAGACGCAAAGAGGACTTAATGAAGCGCCAGTCAGTCCTCGTCGTTACCTCTGTAGGCCTATTCACAGTAGTAATTGCTCCCACGGAAGCACTTACGAATGCACATAAGCCACTGCGTATAGAAAAGTAAACCCACACACACACATATATGCATTCACAGGCAAACACACACACATTCTCTCTCTCTCTCTCTCTCTCTCTCTCTCTCTCTCTCTCTCTCTCTTTCTTTCTTTCTTTCTTTCTTTCTTTCTTTCTTTCTTTCTTTCTTTCTTTCTTTCTTTCTTTCTTTCTTTCTTTCTTTCTTTCTTTCTTTCTTTCTTTCTTTCTTTCTTTCTTTCTCTCTCTCTCTCTCTCTCTCTCCTCCTTCCAGATAAGCCAATGGATTTCAACCAATCTGTAGGAAATTATCCGAGACAAACACTAAACCAAAGAACATCACAAGCAAAGCACTGTCACTAACAGAAAAGGTAAAAGTAAGTAGCTAACAAAAAACGCATATAAAAAAAATCTGCAAGCAAAGATGGCAACTACAACAATAAGCAATAACAACAGCACCACAACACCAATAGCAGTAATAATCATAGTAATTAGTGATGATAATCATAGTAGTAGTAGTAAAAACAATAACTGTAATTATAACGACAGGAATAACAATAATAACAATGTAATAACAACGCCAACAACAATAATAAAAAACAATAATAATAACAGTGATAATAAAAAAGCAACTATAATAAAAATAACAACAGCAACAACAACAATGCCAACAACACCAAGGAACTGGAGAAGCAGCGAGCCTCAAAGGATGACCGAACCGACCCCAATGACCCAGAGCCGAAGCCCCGACGCACAATTAAAACGTCACGGCCAACAAACGTTACACGCCACATCCAATCAACGTCAGCGAAACGTTGCTTCGGGTCTACCTCTGTCAAAAAACGGTCCCCGTATGCCCACCGATGCCGAGATAGGACTAGAGCGGGGCGCCGGGCGGGATTAATCCAGCTTACCAAAACAGGATAAATGAAAAGGGTGTCCGACTCTATTATCGTTAAAAAGGAGAGAAAAAGAAAAGAAACGAGAGAGAGAAAAAATAGATATACTTTAAAGGTTGAGGCAAAATGATGAAAATTTCTATCTATCACATCTTGATATTAGATTTTAAGAAATAACAAAATGTTGGAAGAAGAAAACAAGAGCATGGCTAATAAAAAAGTTCGCGTGTCAATATTACGACAGCTTCACACCAGATGGCAGTAGTGTCTACATATAAAAAAGCGTGAAAACGGGAGGGAATCCTATAGGCCTGCAAGCAATGTCCTGGGCACCCCCCTCCTCCCTCTCCCCTCCCACACAATGTCCAGATTACGACGAGACCCACAACATCGACCCCTACCCCCCCTACCCCGAAAAAATCGATGATTCCTAATCCCAACAAAGGCAGGCCGTGGCGGAACGCCCCTAAAAGCGACGCAAGCACCGATGCACACACGCAGACACACAAAAACGGCTCACTTTAAACGAACAGACACACGCCAAGAAAAAATAAAGTATTGAAAAACACATATCAGAGCATACACACACACATACATATATACATTCAAACAAACAAACACACACACACACTCTCACATCCTACACAACCACACACCCCTCAACGTACATACCACCCCCACGCACACGCATTATCGACTGCAGGTGTGTTTATGCCCACCTCCACGCACGCTAATGGATGCGCATCATCTGCTGCAGAAATGGCCTCCCGAACTCACTCCTTATCTCCAAGGAACTCCCCGGGACACATGAGGGAGAAAGAGGGGGGGGGGGGTGAAGGCGGGCGTGGAAAGTAGGAGCAAGGAAGGCGGAAGGGAAGGAAGGAGGAGGGGGGAGAGGAAGAAGGGTAAGAGGGAAGACTGGAGGAATAAAGGGATGGAGGGAAGAAGGGAGAAAAAATAAAAAGAGAGAGAGATACAAAGATAAAATAAACAGAGGCAGAAGGTCAACAGCGTGAGGAAAAGATGCACATTACCTAAACCTGCCAAAGTTCACCTCGGGGTCGACTCTCCCTGCGGTCTTACCTGGAAAATAATAAAAAAAGGAAAATTAATAAAAAAGGAAAATTAATCATAGCAGGAAATACAGGGATATAAATGTATTTCGAAATAATTATGATACGGACCTTTAACCAGCAATAAGCGGCTCTTAGCATTAAGCTCATA
>NC_091559.1:15371351-15373851 GCF_042767895.1 Penaeus vannamei | reverse complement strand
CAGATCGAAAAAAAGGAATACATACATAATAAAAAACCTCTCTCCCCTTTCCGCCATCCCTCCCTCCCTCCCTCCCTCCCTCCCTCCCTCCCCCCTCCAGCCGCTTCCCCTCTTTCCCCTCGCTGCTCTTCCCTCTCACTCCTTCTGGCCTTTCACTTTCCCCTCGCTTTCCGTTTCTCTTTCTTTCCATTTCTGCCAACGCAAGTTTCCCTCTTCATTCCTAATTCTTAGAGACGTAGACACATTAATGAGAAAGTTTGCAGCGAGTTTACGCGACCGCCTCATTCCTTATTACTCTCCCTCCTCATTCTTCCCCTCACTCTCATCCCTCATTCCTCTCCTCACTCTCCCTCCTCATATCTATCTTCACTCTCCCTCATTCCTCTCCTCACTCTCCCTCCTCTTTCCTCTCCTCACTCTCCTTCATTCCTCTCCTCACTCTCCCTCCTCTTTCCTCTCCTCACTCTCCCTCCTCTTTCCTCTCCTCACTCTCCTTCATTCCTCTCATCACTCTCCCTCCTTATTCCTCTCCTCACTCTCCCTCCTTATTCCTCTCCTCACTCTCCCTCCTTATTCCTCTCCTCACTCTCCCTCCTTATTCCTCTCCTCACTCTCCCTCCTTATTCCTCTCCTCACTCTCCCTCCTTATTCCTCTCCTCACTCTCCCTCCTCATTCCTCTCCTCACTCTCCCTCCTCTATCTCCCTTTCTTTCATCCCTTTCCCATCCCCCCCCCCCCCTTCCCATCTTTCCCAGGACCGCCATCTCGCGGGAGTTTTTAATCGGATACGAATCGCTCGACATCGCATTAAATCTGATTCCATTCGCGGGAGATTTAGATCAAGGGGGGGGGGGGGGGTAGGGGGATAGGGAGAAGATAGGGAAAAGGAAATGGGGTGGAGAAGGGAGGGAAAGGGGGGAAGAAGAGAGGAAAAATGGGGAAGCAAGGAAGAAAAAGGGAGGAAAAGGGGGAAGAAGGGGGTAAATGGGAGGAAAGGGGGAAGAAGAAAGGCAAAAGTGGGAAGGAAAGAGGAAGAAGGGAGGGAAAGAATGAAGAAAGAAAGAGAATAGCTGGAGGTCTTAGAGGAGATATGGGAGGAAGGGTGGTGCGAGGGAAGGAGAGGGAGGAGAAGAGAGGGGAAATGGCGAGGGAAGAAAAAGGAGGAAAGAAGGCAAGATAGGAAGAAGAGAGAGGAGGAATGAGGGGAAAAGAGGGAAGAGAGAGGAAAAAAGGGGGACTAGAGAAGGGAAAAGAGAGAGGCAAATAAGAGAATCCAAAAAGAAGGGAGAGGCAACGAGAGAACAAAGGATTTTAAAGCAAGGGAAGTGGAGCAGGGTACACCGTGTTCCGACCACAGCGAGAGCAGCATATGAAGCCTTTAAAACGCTCTTTCATAAAGGGAGGAAAAGAGAGGGAAGGTGGAGGGAAGTGGAGGGCGAGAGGGAGGGAGGAACGGAGAGAATGTGGAAAGAGAGATGGAGAAAGAGCGAGAGGGGATAAGAGAGAGAGAGAGAGAGAGAGAGAGAGAGAGAGAGAGAGAGAGAGAGAGAGAGAGAGAGAGAGAGAGAGAGAGAGAGAGAGAGAGAGAGAGAGAGAGAGAGAGAGAGAGAGAGAGAGAGAGAGAGAGAGAGAGAGAGAGAGAGAGAGAGAGAGAGAGAGAGGGGCAAAATATTCAAATTTCCCGTGAACAAAAATTAATCTAAACATTACAAAAAATACCACACACACACACCCATTAATAATTTAATCTGATTCGACAAACTGTAACAATGGACATACAACAAATATAAAAAGGGTTATAAAAAGGGAGGTAAAAATCTAAAAATCCCCCCCCCCTTTCCCCGCCCCCGTAATATGAGCCAGAACATCGAAGGTTTTAAGGCCTTCCCATAACAATGACCAAACGGAGTGACAAAAAAGACAAAAAAAGGGACAGAAAAAACAGAAAGAAAGAAAAGACTACAATAACATAAAAGAAAATCTGGCAGCGCCGGCAAAGACAACAAACAAAATAAAAAAAAGACATGAGATCTAATCTGTCGAAAATAACTGAAAGAATGAATGAACGAACGAATGAATGAATGAATGAATAAATAAATAAACAAATACCAGACTGTAAAGAAAGGAAAAACTCGAGAAATTCATGGGCCATTTTCATAAGTAGGAAATGATTTTATTTAAACTTGTCGAGAAAACAATTGGCATTAGGAGTAAAATTCTCTCTCTCTCTCTCTCTCTCTCTCTCTCTCTCTCTCTCTCTCTCTCTCTCTCTCTCTCTCTCTCTCTCTCTCTCTCTCTCTCTCTCTCTCTCTCTCTCTCTCTCCTCTCCCTCCCTCCCCCCCCCATTGACCCCTTCCTCACCATACATTCACAAGCTAAAGTTACGACCCTATAAAGTCCAGTCCCCCTTCTGCCCCCCCTTTCGCCATCTCCAAACACACACCAAACCCATGCAGGTCTCCCCCTTCTCCCCTTCCAGAGCCATGTAAGCCCTCCCCCA
>NC_091559.1:15361351-15363851 GCF_042767895.1 Penaeus vannamei | reverse complement strand
CGGACACACATATACTTACAGAAAATTTACACGCATATAACCCACAACTTGCAAAATTTGCGTGCATGGCTTCGATCGCGATGATTCACTCGCCGTTAAGTAGCGAACGCCGGAGGCTTCGATCGACAACTGATCCATCGGATAAGGGAAGCAGGTGGCGTTGGGGCGTTTCATGTGGGATTCAATCATCCACGGGCTGCTGGTAATGTCGTCATTGCTGATTATAACAAAAACAATTATCGTATATTCAACATCGCCTTTTGTAAATAATCTCTCTCTCTCTCTCTCTCTCTCTCTCTCTCTCTCTCTCTCTCTCTCTCTCTCTCACACACACACACACACACACACACACACACACACACACACACACACACACACACACACACACACACACACACACACACACACACACACACACACACGCACGCACGCACGCACAAAAAAAAAAACTTTGGAAAACAGAAGAGAAGAACGCCCACCGCCAAAACAAAACAAAACCAAAGCGCCCCATAAAATATCACGACCACGGTGCGCAGAGACAGAGACGAATATCAACCAGGAGGAAAAGCACGCCCCACCTCCGCCGGCGTAAGCTTACATAGGCTTACATACATAGGCCTACTAATTGCTGCTCGTATCCCTCCCCCAAACTATTCTTCTCTCGACCTCCCACCAAGATCCGCCTTTTCAATTCCTACTAACGTCTCTCTCTCTCTCTCTCTCTCTCTCATTCTCTCTCCCTCTTTCATTCTCTCTCCCTCTCTCATTCTCTCTCTCTCTCTCATTCTCTCTCTCATTCTCTCTCTCATTCTCTCTCTCATTCTCTCTCTCTCTCTCTCTCTCTCTCTCTCTCTCTCTCTCTCTCTCTCTCTCTCTCTCTCTCTCTTATCTCTCTCTCTCTCTCTCTCTCTCTTATTCTCTCTCTCTCTCTCTTATTCTCTCTCTCTCTCTTATTCTCTCTCTCTCTCTTATTCTCTCTTTCTCTCTCTCTCTCTTATTATCACTCTCTCTCTCTCTCTCTCTCTTATTCTCTCTCTCTCTCTCTCTTATTCTCTCTCTCTCTCTCTTATTCTCTCTCTTATTCTCTCTCTCTCTCTACTTTTTCTTTTTAATCCACATTATATATTCTTTCTTCTTTCTTCCTGACTAGTCTGAGCGAATAGACGGGGCGGGGGGAGTGAAAGAGAGGGGGAGGGGCACGGGAGAGGAAGAGGGGGAGAGGAAGGGAAGGAGGGGGGGGGAGAGGAGAGAAATTGAGGAAGAAGGAAGAAGAGAGATGAATAAAGAGGGAACTTCCCTTACGAAGGCAAGAGAGCGAAGAATAAAAGGGGGAGGAACTTACCTTCCGCAAAGTTAATAATGAAAGCCGCCCAATGAAATCCAAAGGCGGGGGGGGGGGGGGTGCAGGTCGGGGCGAGGCAAGGCGAGCGGTATTATGCCCGTAAATACATTACCCTTTTCCCCTTACCCCCTTACCCTCTCTCCTTCCCCTTCCCCTCCCCCTCCCCCTTACCCCTTACCCTCCCCCGTCGTTTAGTGGGCAGCGGGGGTGGGGGGGGGGGGTCGGACACGCTTCTCCCGGGCCTAATGAAGAACTTCTCTCACGGATGGGAAGGAAGCAGGGCAGGGGAGACAAGAAGGCAGGAGAAAGGGAGACGGGAGAGGAAGGGTGTAAAAGAAGGGAGAGGAAGATGAAGTCGATGGTGGTCTGGAAAAGGGGGAGAGGGAAAGGCAAGAAGACAGGGAAGGGGAAAATGAAGAGAAGGTTAGGGTACGGGAAGAGGATGGGGAATCAAGGAAGGGGAAGGGTATAGGAGGCAGGGAAGGGGAGAGGGAAAGGAAGGGGAAAGGGACTCTGGGAGAGGGAAGGGAAGTGGATGGAGCCAGGGAAACGGTAGGGAAGGGACGGGGGTCAGGGAAGGGGAGGAAAAGAGAAAGAGAGAAAGAAGGAGAGAAAGAGAAAAAGAAAGAGAGAAAGAGAGAGAGAGGGGGGGGGGGGGACCCGAAGATAATATCCACCCGGTTACAGCATCGCTTTCAAAGCCTACCCCATTCGCCAGAGCAAATCTGCCGCCTTAAACAGTAGGCCCATAAAGGCCCCATTACCGCCTTTCGCAGTGTTTCCAGCCCCGCCTCCACTCCGATCCCCATGGCTCCAAACCGGTTTAATTAAACTCCAAATATAGTCTCAACCCTGCTCCCCCAACACATACAATGCACACAGCCCGACATGTAGGTCCACCGCTCGCGAGGCCATGCAGATCGAAGGTCGTAAAGCCCGAAGTCTAACGCCTTTCACTGCCGGATTACGTGTCGTAAAGCCACGCGAATCGCCCACATTACGCTAAATCACCCTTAAATCACTCACACTTTGCCTCCCCCCTCCCCCTCCCTCTCCCGGCCTCACTATTGTGCTCAGCTCAATTCCAAACCCAAAGGCAAAGACTAATTTCCTTATAAAGATAGGAAGAGAGACAAAGTTATCAAGAATGGGAAAGAA
>NC_091559.1:15353851-15356351 GCF_042767895.1 Penaeus vannamei | reverse complement strand
TTCTGTATCGACGAGGCTGGCGCGCGCTCCGGGGTCGGCTGGTGGGGGGGGGGCTCCCTTTTTGAATTATTGACCATTTAGCAACAATGAAGATACCCATATTAAGACAAAGGGATCAACGAGGCGAGAGAACACGAGAGGGAGAGGGAATATAAATAACCCGAGTGAAACTTAAACCGTGCCCTATCTCGCGCCGGCGGGCAGGAGAGGCCTAGGCGAAGGGCGCCGGGAATGCCATTGAAATATTGATCATTTCATCGGCGCAATATCCGTCGGCCGAGAGAGACAAAGGGACGCCAGCCCGACGGGACACGGGGCTGTCACCCGCGGCCTCCCACCCACGGGGGACGGAGATCTATGGCAGCCGCGCGCCCCGCCCACCCCGCCCACCCGCACGGCGCCTAGAGGTGTCACTGGCGCCGTGACATATTCGCGTAAACATACAAAACAAACACACACACAATCATAGCCTCTCTCCCTCTCCCTTCTCCCTCATACCCCTCTCTCTCACCCTCTCTCTCTCTCCCTTCCTTCCTTTACCTCCTTTGCAACTCTTTCCCTCTCCTTTCTCTTCCTCTCTCCTTCCCGCCCCCTCTCCCCTCTCCCCTCTCCCTCTTCCCCTTCCCTCCCTCTAAACCGCCCGAATCGCCGCCGCCCATCCAATCCAAGCCGACCACAAGACTCGACATAAAACAGACGAAGGGCAAACACCGCGGCCCCGCCCACAACCACGGGTGATAAAGGGGGAGGAGGGAAGCAAGGGGGAATGGGGAACGAAAGGGGAGAGAGAGGAAAAGGGAGAGGGAAGGGGAAAGAGAGAGGAAAAAAAAAGAATGGAGAAAAAGAAGGGAAGAGGATAGATGAATTGGGGGAGGGGAATGGGGAGGAAGAGAGAGAAGGGGAGGAAGAGGGAGAGAGAAAGAGAGAGAAAAAGAGAGAAAGAGAGAGAAAGAGAGAGAGAGAGAGAGAGAGAGAGAGAGAGAGAGAGAGAGAAAGAGAGAGAGAGAGAGAAAGACAGCGAGAGAGAGAGAGAGAGAGAGGAGAGGGAGGGAGAGAGGGAGGGAGGGAGGGAGGGAGGGAGGGAGGGAGGGAGGGAGGGAGGGAGGGAGAAGGAGAAGGAGAAGGAGAAGGAGAAGGAAGGGAAGGAGGGAGGAGAGGGAGGCAAGAGAGAGAGAGAGATAGAGACAGAGAGAGAGAGAGAGAGAGAGAGAGAGAGAGAGAGAGGAGAGGGAGAGGGGAGAGGGAGAGAGAGGGAGAGAGAGGGAGAGAGAGAGAGAGAGAGAGAGAGAGAGAGAGAGAGAGAGAGAGAGAGAGAGAGAGAGAGGGAGAGGAGAGAGAGAGAGAGGGAGAGAGAGAGAGAGAGAGAGAGAGAGAGAGAGAGAGAGAGAGAGAGAG
The DNA here is from genome assembly GCF_042767895.1 of Penaeus vannamei. NCBI lineage: Eukaryota > Metazoa > Arthropoda > Malacostraca > Decapoda > Penaeidae > Penaeus > Penaeus vannamei. The sequence goes on along the minus strand of NC_091559.1, from coordinate 15,354,956 downwards.
AGAGAGAGAGGGAGAGAGAGAAAGAGAGAGAGAGAGAATGAGAAACCGGCAGACAGAATAGAAAGAGAAAGAGAAAGAGAAAGAGAGCGAGCGAGAGCGGCGGCCATCCTGCCTCCGTGCTTTAAGCTCCGCGCCTCATTGTCCTCCGTCCGCTCCCCGGCTTTGTGGCGTCCGTCGGCTCCGCAATTACCGATTCCCCCGACGGCGGTAAATGTCGCCATATTCTTTATATAAAAAAGAGCGGCCAATAAAACCCACATCATAAAAGTCTAAAAAAACGATACACAAATCATTGACGTTTTCTCCTTAGGCCGTATTTTGGAGGCGGCTTCGTGTGTGTTCCCGACTCACATGCGCGAAAATTGCGAAAAAATACTTATGCTTACAGAATAAGTATGCAGAATCTTGTTATGAAATGCAGGTTGAAATGTGAGCAATCCCTTACATTTTTCATTTATCTATCACCTTCGCACGTCTCATTATCTGTCTATCTCTCTTTAATGCCTAATATTACTTACCCCGTTTACCACTAACTCTTAAACACCTGATGGGAATTCCGTCTTACCTGTAATAAAAAGAAAAAACAATTAACATTCTAGTTATAAGGGTTTTCGAAAAAATAAGGGATATATAGAAAAAAAAATCGAGAAATTACATAAAATGTGATATAAAAAGGTGTCTGATAATAATTTCAGAAAAAAATGGATGAACAGATACATAGATGAGTCAATAAATTGTTTATCATATATATATACACACATAAATCTATGTTCAGAGGAGAAAAAGACAGAGAGAGAGAGAGAGAGAGAGAGAGAGAGAGAGAGAGAGAGAGAGAGAGAGAGAGAGAGAGAGAGAGAGAGAGAGAGAGAGAGAGAGAGAGAGAGAGAGAGAGAGAGAGAGAGAGAGAGAGAGAGAGAGAGAGAGAGAGAGAGAGAGAGAGAGAGAGAGAGAGAGAGAGAGAGAGAGAGAGAAGAGAGGGAGAACATTTTTGACTTTGACACGTATATTGGAGACACAAATTACATCACAAAAGATGAAGTAACTACGTTATCCTCATCCCTATCTTAAGTCCCTGCTTGAGCTCACAATTCACATACAGAGAGAG
>NC_091559.1:15323851-15338851 GCF_042767895.1 Penaeus vannamei | reverse complement strand
CCGCGAACAAACCCCAAAACATCAACGTGCCGAATTTCCCTTTTCCATCTCCCGCCCCCTCTTTCCACGGTGAGGGAAGGAGAAAGGACCGCATCCATATACCTGTCAATCCACCCCCTCACTCCCCCTCCACACACCTGTTCTCTCTGCCTCCTCCCGATTTCCTTCTTTCTTTCTAGTTCTAAGTTCCTTCCTTCTTCATGTCCTCTATCTTCCTCTCTCAAATCTCCCCTTTTTCTTCTTTCTCTCTCTTCCTCCCTTCCTTTTCCCTCCTCTCTTTCTTCCTTTCCTCACCTCTTCCTCTTGCCAATCTCCTTCTCTGTTCCTTCCTTTCCCTTTCTTATCCCCCACCGTTTCGCTACCCGTCGCTGCCCCCGCTCTTCCCCTCCGTTTCCCTCCGCTATCTCCCCAAGAATCGCCTTTTCTCACGCCCCTTCCCCTTCCGTCCACTCGGGGCCATCCACAAGGACTGATGTAAACAAACACATAAACATGTCTGCTTGTAAGAGCGAACGAAGGGGAGGGATGGAAGAAAGAACAATGCAGAGAGGGAGGGTAAAGTGAAAGAAAGGTGGGAGGGTGGGGGAGGGAGGAGGGAGGGAGAGAGAGGGAGATGGAGGGAGAGAGAGAGGGAGGGGGATGGAGGGAGAGAGAGAGGGAGGGAGGGAGGGAGAAGGATGGATGAATGGAGGGAGGGAGGGAGGGAGGGAGGGAGGGAGGGAGGGAGGGAGGGAGGGAGGGAGGGAGGGAAAGAGGGAGGGAGAAGAGTTTAGAGGGAGGGAAAGAGAATGGGAGAGGGAAAGAGAGAGAGAGACAGAGAGAGAGAGAGAGAGAGAGAGAGAGAGAGAGAGAGAGAGAGAGAGAGAGAGAGAGAGAGAGAGAGAGAGACAGAGACAGAGAATTAGAGAGAGAGAGAGACGTTATTTTTTTAGAGAGAGAGAGAGAGAGAGAGAGAGAGAGAGAGAGAGAGAGAGAGAGAGAGAGAGAGAGAGAGAGATGTAGAGAGAGACAGAGAGACATCGACAGAGTAGAGAGAGAGAGAGAGAGAGAGAGAGAGAGAGAGAGAGAGAGAGAGAGAGAGAGAGAGAGAGAGAGAGAGAGAGAGAGATGTATGTATATATATATATATATATAATTTATATATATATACAATATATATATATACACGTGTATATATATATATATAATATATATATATATAATTTATTATTATACATATAAATATATATATATATATATATATATATATATATATATATATATATATATATATATATTATATATATTATACAAGGCTATTGCTTTACATACATATAGACACATATTAATTACATATCAGAGAGAGAGAGAGAGAGAGAGAGAGAGAGACAGAGAGAGAGAGACAGAGAGAGAGAGACAGAGAGAGAGAGACAGATGTAGAGAGAGAGAGAGAGAGAGAGAGATTTAGAGAGAGAGAGAGAGAGAGAGAGAGAGAGAGAGAGAGAGAGAGAGAGAGAGAGAGAGAGAGAGAGAGAGAGAGAGAGAGAGAGAGAGAGTGAGAGAGATGAGGCAGTGGGGAGACTTACTACCATTTAGCAAAAAAAAAAAAAGGCTTAACTTTCGGTACACTCCATTTCTATAAAGCCTCCCTGTAATAATGGAATCTGATCACTACACATACACTGCACACACACGCGCGCGCATACACACACACACACTTATAATATATATATATATATATATATATATATATATATATATATATATATATATATATATATATATATATATATATATATATATATATATATACTTTATACATGTACACACACATCACACACATACTAATATTACTTACTATTATCATTATACTCAACCTTTTGCATACCAACTCCGGATCAAAATCCCTTGAAAGGTTCACATGCACTTCGACCTCGAGTCTTTAAGCACATTAACGGCAGAGGCAGTAAAAAAACCTCTATCCCCCGAACAACTGCTATGCATTCCTTCTTACACATATCCGTCTTTCTCTTCCTCCCTCCCTCTCTCTTTCTTTCTCCCTTCCCCCACCCAAGCGTCTCTCCCGCTTTTTTATCCTAACTGAAAATCCTTCGCGCATTCTTCCCAGATAACTTCCAGAGTCACGCCCCACAATGCCGGCCTGTGTCATCTCCCCCCCCCCCCCTTACCTCTCGCTGCCGTCTCGAAAATGTGAAGGGGGGGCGGAGGGGGCAAAGGGTCTTGTACTGTTAACGTTTGATAAATTAGGGCGTTCTTCTGTCTCATTCCATATCCAAAATCATTTAAAAGTTGTTACAGTTGTAGTTGTAGTTGTAGTTGGTGGCGGCGGCGGCGGCGGCGGCGGCGTCATCCTCACGAGATCCTTATCATCTTAACTTTATTTTGCTGAACGCTAATAAATATTAATTAACGTCTCCCCATTTCCCTATTCGACATTCCCGAATATAAACCTACTTTTCAGCACTGATCGTTCCCCTCATCTCTTTCCCTCATTACCCTCGCCGTTCCGACTTTTCCATCCTCCCCTCATATCTCCCCTCACAGCAGGCTAATGCAGTCTCTCCTGAGCGCCTACCCTCCCCTCTCTTCTCCCTCTCCCATTGGCTCTCCTTCTTCCCTCTCTCCTCTCGTTACTCCCCTCCCTTTTCTCCTTCCCATTCCCCCACCTCTGGTTCACTCCCCCACCCCTCCTCCTCCGGCTCACAACAGGTGAGCAAAAGTGAAACACAATACGCCACAAAAGACTCATGTCCGTCGCACCTTCCATCAGCGTAACGACCCTCCTCCTCTCCCCAGTCTGCTCTCCATATTTTCTCTTCTCTGATTTTCTCCTGTCTCTCTCCTTTCTTCATTCTTTATATTTCTGTCTCTTCCCCCCCCCTCTTTCTTTGTCTATAGTTCTCTGTCTCTCTCCCTCCTTTTTTTCTTTCTTTTTATTTCTCTGTCTCTCTCCCCCTTTCTTTCTTTCTATATCTTTGTCTATCTCCCTCTTTTTATTTCCTCCTCTATTTCTATATCTTTCTCTTCCTCTCCATCCATCCCTACCGGGGTGTTTAATGGCCTGTCGAGTAATTGTCACGGAGAATACGAAATGGGGAGAGAAATAATCATTACTGCCATTTGGTGACAAACAATAAAGCCTATGGTAAAATTACAGAAATAACAAATAATACGACGACAAACACAAAACAGAAAGAAAGACAGAAAGAAAGAAAGAAAGAAAGAAAAATAAAGCACCAGTCACAACAGGTCCTCCCTGCAAAAGGCGAGCACCGTCAACGTTTCTCCATTGAACGTTTGAGGGACTTCCCAGGGAGATTAGCTGCGCCATTTACACAACGTTCCTGCGATCAGCGGAGATTTCGTTGACCGCGGGGGAAGGTGCAAGGATAACGAGGATATGAGGAGGAGGAAAAGGAAAAATGGAAGGAATGGAGGGGGGAGAGGGAGAGAGAGAGGGAAAGAAAGAAAGAGAGAGAAAGAGAGAGAGAGAGAGAGAGAGAGAGAGAGAGAGAGAGAGAGAGAGAGAGAGAGAGAGAGAGAGAGAGAGAGAGAGAAAGGAGAGAAAGAGAGAAAGAGAGAAAGAGAGAGAGAGAGAGAGAGAGAGAGAGAGAGAGAGAGAGAGAGAGAGAGAGAGAGAGAGAGAGAGAGAGAGAGAGAGAGAGAGAGAGAGAGAAGGGGAGAAAAGGAAGGAAAGGGGAGAAAAAAGAAGAGAAAGGAGAGGAAGTGAATGGAAGGAAAGAGAATTAGATAATAAAGGAAGAAAAGGTGAAGGAGACGGAGAGCAGAAAGAGAAAATGGATTAGTGTCGCGGTGAGGAAGAAGCGAAAGGGAGGAGGAGACACGAGGCGGCGGATTAAACGCATCACATCCGCTCCTTCCTCCTTCCTTCCCCCTTTTTCCGCCCCGCAGCGGCGACCTCGAACGCCAAGAGAAGCTCCCACGCTTTTGCGGCGGCGACGCGTCACGGCGCTTCACGCATCTGCTGCCGCGAGACGCCCACGGAGGGTGACTCGCCGAGATTTGTCTTTCGAGCGCGAGGGTCGAGGGCGTGACAGATGCGGTTGGTCGAGGGCGGCAAATACTCGACCGTAATCAAGGGGGAGGTTTTAGGGGGGTGGGTTTGTCTGAGGGCCTTTTTCTTCTTTTTTGAAGGATTCTGAAATAGTCTGTTTCTTCTGCCACTTTCCCTTCTCATTCGCTTCCTTCTACTCTTTTTCGTCTTATCTCCCTGACCTCCTTTTCTTTCACATACTTTTTTCTGGATATAGCCATTTGCACCTCCTCTTCTTCATTCCCTGTGACTTTCCTTTAAAGCCCCCTTTCCCCCATCCTCCTCCTTTTTCTCTTTCCCCTTTTTCCTCTCCCCTCCTTCCCTCCCGAGACCTCCTGGACGGGGCGCAGCTGCGACACGTGTCCTCGCTGACCTTCCAGCTCCATGGCAGTGTCCTCTCCCGGCGAGGAGGCCTCCCGGCGGAGGAGTGCTTCCTCCGTCGGAGGAGGCTCTCCCGGCGGAGGAGGCTCTCTCCCGGCGGAGGAGGCTCTCTCCCGGCGGAGGAGGCTCTCTCCCGGCGGAGGAGGCTCTCTCCCGGCGGAGGAGGCTCTCTCCCGGCGGAGGAGGCTCTCTCCCGGCGGAGGAGGCTCTCTCGCCGTCGGAGGAGGCTCTCTCGCCGTCGGAGGAGGCTCTCTCGCCGTCGGAGGAGGCTCTCTCGCCGTCGGAGGAGGCTCTCTCGCCGTCGGAGGAGGCTCTCTCGCCGTCGGAGGAGGCTCTCTCGGCCGTTTGAGGAGCTCGCGCTCTGAGGAGGTCTTCCGGCGAGGAGGCGCTCTCCTCCTGGCAGAGGAGGCTCTCTCCAGGAGGAGGCTCTCTCCCGGCGGAGGAGGCTCTCTCCTCGGCGGAGAGGCCTCTCTCGCCGTCGGAGGAGGCGCTCTCTCGCCGGAGAGTCCATGGAGGAGTGCTCTTCGCCGTCGGAGGAGGCTCTCCCGGCGGAGGAGGCCTCCTGGCAGAGAGGCCTTCCTGGCGGAGGAAGCCTTCCGGGCGGAGTGGCGCCTCTCCCGGCGGAGAGGCTCGCCGTCGGAGGAGGCCTCTCGCCGGAGGAGGCCTTCGCCGTCGGAGGAGGCTCTCTTCGCCGTCGGAGGAGGCTCTCTCCTGCCGTCGGAGGAGTGCCTTCTCGCTGTCGAGTTCTCTGCTCGCTCGGAGGAGGCTCTCTCGCCGTCGGAGGAGGCTCTCTGCCAGGCCGGAGGTGCTCTCGCTGGAGGAGAGCGCCCCTCGCCGTCGGAGGAGGCTCTCTCGCCGTCGGAGGAGGCCTTCCCATGGAGGAAAGCCTCCTCCGGCGGAGGAGGTTCTCTCGCCGTCGAGGATAGCCTCCCCTGCCGTCGGAGTGGCGCTCCTCCCGGCTTGAGAGGCCTCTCTGCGCCGTCGGAGGGAAGCCTTCGCCGTCGGAGGAGGCTCTCTCGCCGTCGGAGGAGGCTCTCTCGCCGTCGGAGGAGGCTCTCTCGCCGTCGGAGGAGGCTCTCTCGCCGTCGGAGGAGGCTCTCTCGCCGTCGGAGGAGGCTCTCTCGCCGTCGGAGGAGGCTCTCTCGCCGTCGGAGGAGGCTCTCTCGCCGTCGGAGGAGGCTCTCTCCCGGCGGAGGAGGCTCTCTCCCGGCGGAGGAGTGCCTTCCTCGCCGGCGGAGGAGTGCCTCCTCGTTGCTCGGAGGAGGCTTCAGGCCGAGGAGGCTCTGCTGCTCGGAGGAGGCCTCCTGCCGTCGGAGGAGGCTCTCGCCGTGTCGGAGGAGGCTCTCTCGCCGGGCGGGAGTGGAGGGTTTCCTCTCCGGCGGAGGAGGCTCTCTCCCGGCGGAGGAGGCTCTCTCCCGGCGGAGGAGGCTCTCTCGCCGTCGGAGGAGGATCTCTCGCCGTCGGAGGAGGCTCTCTTCAAGCGTCGCCGAGGAGGCCTCGCTGCTCGGAGGCGTTCTCTCGTTGCTCGGAGGTGCCTCTCGCCGTCGGAGGAGTGTCGCCCCCGCCGTCGGAGGAGGCCTTCCCCGCCGGAGGAGGCTCTCTCCCGGCGGAGGAGGCTCTCTCCCGGCGGAGGAGGCTCTCTCGCCGTCGGAGGAGGCTCTCTCCCGGCGGAGGAGGCTCTCTCGCCGTCGGAGGAGGCTCTCTCCCGGCGGAGGAGGCTCTCTCCCGGCGGAGGAGGCTCTCCTGCTGTCGGAGGAGGCTCTCCCCGGTAGAGGCCTTCCGGCGGAGGCCTCCTCGCCGTCGGAGGGCCTCCTCGCCGTCGGAGGAGGTGCTCCTTCGCTGTCGGAGGAGGCTCTCTCATGGCGAGAGGCTCTCTCGCCGTCGGAGGAAATTTCCTGCCGTCGGTGCCTCCTCGCCGGCGGAGGCCTTCCGCCGGCCCGAGGAGGCTCTCTCGCTGCCGGAGGATTCTCCCGCCGTCGGAGGAGGCTCTCTCGTCGTCGGAGGAGGCTCTTCCTGGCGGAGGAGCTCCCTCCCGGGCGGAGGAGGCTCTCTCCCGGCGGAGGAGGCCTTCTCGGCGGAGGAGGCTCTCTCCTGCGAGGAGGCTCTCTCCGGCGGAGGAGGCTCCCGCGGAGGATGCCCCTCCCGGCGTAGAGGAGCTCTCGCCGTCGGCGAGCGCTCCCCCGCCGTCGGAGGAGGCTTCCTCGCCGTCGGAGAGGCCTCTGCGCCGTCGGAGGAGGCCTTCTCGCCGGCGGATAGTGCTCTCTCGCCGCGTCGGAGGAGGCTCTCCCCGCCGTCGGAGGAGGCTCTCCTCGCCGTTTGAGGCTCCTCGCCGTCGGAGGCCTCGCCGTCGGAGGAGGCTCTCTCGCCGTCGGAGGTTTCCTCGCCGTCGGAGGAGGCCTTCCGGCGGTCTTCTCCCGGCGGAGTGCCTCCCGGCGGAGGAGGCCTCCGGCGAGAGTGCCTCTCCCGGCGGAGGAGGCTCTCTCCCGGCGGAGGAGGCTCTCTCCCGGCGGAGGAGGCTCTCTCCCGGCGGAGGAGGCTCTCTCGCCGTCGGGTTCCTCATTCCAGAGGCAGGAGGGTCAAAGAGCACAAACAGCGAATAGTAAAAACATCTGTACTAGTAGTGGCAGCTGTAAGAGTACTAGCAATGAGTGTTACGGAGAGTAGTAGTAACGATACTATGAGCAATTGATATTGTCGTAGCAATAGCAGTAATAATAATCATAATAAACAGTAGCAGTATTAGTGGTAACACAATTAACGAATGCAATAATGATAATAATAATGATAAAGATGATGATAACGATGCTAGTGACAATTACTATAACGACAGCAAAAACAGGAAAACAAAAGCAGCAACAGCTTAGTAAACACGATACACAGCAACCGAAATTAACGGCCAGGGAGAAAAAAGGCAAACACAACGTGACAATACGATACAAGGCAAAGAAACGCCTCTCAAGAAAGGAACAAAAAAGGCCAGACGAGAGCCAGACAGCTGCTCGAAGGCAAACGCGCAAGTCACCTCCCGACGGCGCCACGGCCAGGTAACGAAAGAAAGGGCTGAAGGGCAACGAAGAGAGAGAGAGAAAGAAAAAAAAAGAGAGAAATAATGAAGAAAAAAAGAAATGAATGAATAGGCAATGAATAGCTAACCGAAGTCTAATAACCTCGTTACGACGCCTGACTGACGCGTGACAAGACAAAGGAGAGAAAATGGAAAATGAGCGACGTGCGACAGATGTTTCGTTCTATCTCCTCTTTCTTCATCATCGTCGTCTTCTCTTTCTTGTTTGACTTCATCATCATCATCATTATTACCCTTTTCATCTGCTTCTTTGTTCTCCTTTTCCTTCCTCTTTTTTTATTTGATCTTCTTCTTCCTCTTCTTTTTCTACTACTATATCGACTATTAGTGCTATTCTTACTTATAAATCCATGAATGATATAATCCTTGTTCTCTTCTCTTCCTGCTTCCAAAACGTAATGAAAAAAAAAAGCACAAGCAAATATCAAAGAGAATTCATGGCGGGGATAGAAACAGACAACAAAAACAGTATAACAATAACAACATGCAGCCCCACGCAAGCACAGTGAAGCGGCAAGGAACGTTAAATACGTTGGCGAACCAGCCGGGCCTGACACGCGCCCACCAGGACGCGGGAGCACGACGCGGCCGCGAGTGCCAGGCGGCGCTCGGCGGCGACTTCAACGCTCGCGCCGGGAGGGATCCGCGACGCCCTGGCGCGGCGGGGGAAGTATCTCACAGGTATTTTGGATACGCATATACACATACAATAGTTATACAAACACATTATAATATATATATATATATATATATATATATATATATATATATATATACATACATATAAATATTATATATACATATAAATATTATATATACATATAAATATGTATATATACATATGTGAATACATATATATACACATGTATATATCCATGTGAATACATACATACATACAAAAATACATAAACAAACATACACATACATACATATCTTCATTAATATATATATACATATATATATATATATATATATATATATATATATATATATATATATATACATACGCACACACACATTATATATATATATATATATATATATATATATATATATATATATATATATATATATATAAATATATATATATATATATATATGTATGTATATATATGTGTGTGTGTGTGTGTGTGTGTGTGTGTGTGTGTGTGTGTGTGTGTGTGTGTGTGTGTGTGTGTGTGTGTGTGTGTGTGTGAGAGAGAGAGAGAGAGAGAGAGAGAGAGAGAGAGAGAGAGAGAGAGAGAGAGAGAGAGAGAGAGAGAGAGAGAGAGAGAGAGAGAGAGAGAGAGAGAGAGAGAGAGAGAGAAAGAGAAAGAGAGAGAGATGCGACAACAAAAAATACCCTCTATCCCTGAATCACCAGTCCCACAGCTCCAATAAACAAGAACAGAATCTCAACGACCGCTCCCCCCCCCCCCTCCCCGTGCCGCAAGAACTCGGCAGAAGCGAGTCCTTCACAATCGGCACAAAGGCGAAGCTCGAGGAAAACCCGCAGAGTAAGCATAAATATAATATCTGTGAGAAAAAAAAATATCCGAATAAAAATAGAAATATTTATCCGATATCCTACCGGTTTTGCACAATTTCCATAAACCGCGGATTCTTCGCATATACATATATTTACTTTTTTCTTCTCCTTCCTTTGTATAAATATGAACATCAACGGTCTTGGAAAAACTTCTTTGTCAACTTCATAATCATCGGAAGGAGGGGAGAGGAGAGGAGGGAGGGAGGGAAAGAAGGGACGAGAGAGAGCGCAGTCTGAATGGCAAAAACTCTCCATTGCGTCAGATAATACGCGTAGTTATTATTGGCGGAATACCGAGGCAAACAGAGGCCGCAGCCCATTATTCGCGGCCATTCCATAGAATAGCGCAAAACGCGGAAACTGATCCTTTGTGCGAAAGAGAGAGAGAGAGTAATGAATGGATGCGGTTTTACGCGCCGCTCTCGTCATAGAAAATCTGCCTAAGGAGAGGAAACGCAAGCGCCGCCAGAACGGCAACTCGAGATTCAGGTAAAAGCGTGCGCGAACGCAACTGCTTTTTGCCGTTACGGCTTTCCCAGGCTCCGGCTCGGCGCTCGCTCCCGCGCGACGCGTCGGAAGCACACCAACATAAACGGACAGAAATATACATACATACAGACATGCATATACAGATAGATAGATATATATATATTGATAGATGTACTCGTATGTATACATGCCTACATATATATATATATATATATATATATATATATATATATATATATATATATATATATATAAACAGAGAGATAGAGAGATAGACAGACAGATATAAATATAAATAGATCGATATAAATGTAGGTTGATACCCTCGCATGTTTTTTTTTCTCAAGTAAGACATACGAAAAAGATAACACAGAAAGAACCAGGCAGTGATGTTCCCCTCGCATTACCATACAATAAAAGAGAAAGTGACACACACACACACTAACACATACACACACAAATATATATGTATATACATACATACATACATACATACATACATACAGAGAGAGAGAGAGAGAGAGAGAGAGAGAGAGAGAGAGAGAGAGAGAGTGAGAGTGAGAGTGAGAGTGAGAGTGAGAGTGAGAGTGAGAGTGAGAGTGAGAGTGAGAGTGAGAGAGAGAAAGAAAGAGAAGGAGAGAGAGAGAGAGAGAGAGAGAGAGAGAGAGAGAGAGAGAGAGAGAGAGCGAGAGAGAGAGAGAGAGAAAGAGAGAGGGAGAGAGAAAGAGAAGGAGAGAGAGAGAGAGAGAGAGAGAGAGAGAGAGAGAGAGAGAGAGAGAGAGAGAGAGAGAGAGAGAGAGAAAGTAGAGAGAGAGAGAGAGAGAGAGAGAGGAGAGAGAGAGAGAGAGAGTGAGTGAGTGGGTTGAGTGAGTGAGAGTGAGTGAGTGAGAGAGAGAGAGAGTAAGACAGAGTGTGTGTGAGAGAGAGAGAGAGAGAGAGTAAGACAGAGTGAGAGAAAGAGAGAGAGAGAGAGAGAGAGAGAGAGAGAGAGAGAGAGAGAGAGAGAGAGAGAGAGAGAGAGAGAGAGAGTGGGGGGGCAGATAGATAGACAGACACACATACAGCGAAAAAATACCTGGCGGCTGACTCACGAACGGAAACAAAGGTGTGCTTTATGCGGCGCTTCCGGAACAAAACAAGGAGCGCCGTTTACCGCCGGGACGCCCGCAGGGCCGTGGCGGGTGGCTGCCGCGCCCCGCCGGAGCACGCGCGCTTACGAATGCTGCAAGAAAGGCCTTCGCTCTAAAGGAGGATGTCGCTTGGCGCCGAAGCTATCGGCTAGGCCATGAGAGATACCAAACGGGAGAGAGGAAGAGAGAGACAGCGAGCGGGAAGGTAGAGAGAGAGAGAGAGAGAGAAGGGAGAGGGGGGGTGGAGAGAGAAATGCGCGCCACACGCCCAAGTACTTCCTTTTTACACAAAATCACGCCCGAATCACCAATCCCCTACCACACGCCTCTAACAAAGAAACAAAGGATTTCTATATTTCTTTCACACATGCACACGTGCACGCACGCGCGCGCGCGACAGGGAGAGGGGAAGAGACAGAGAGGGAGAGAGGGGGAGAGAGAGGGAGAGAGGGAGAGAGAGAGAGAGAGGGGGAGAGAGGGCGAGAGAGAGAGAGAGGGGGAGAGAGAGAGAGAGAGAGAGAGAGAGAGAGAGAGAGAGAGAGAGAGAGAGAGAGAGAGAGAGAGAGAGAGAGAGAAAGTGAGATAGGGAGAAGAGAAGAGAATGAAAAGAAAAGATGAGAGAGGGAAGAAAAGAAGAAAGAGAGAAGAGAGAGAGAGAGAGGGAGAGAGAGAGAGAGAGAGAGAGAGAGAGAGAGAGAGAGAGAGAGAGAGAGAGAGAGAGAGAGAGAGAGAGAGAGAGAGAGAGAGAGAGAGAGAGAGAGAGAGGGGGGGGGAGAGAGAGAGAGAGAGAGAGAGAGAGAGAGAGAGAGATAGAGATAGAGAGAGAGAGAGAGAGAGAGAGAGAGAGAGAGAGAGAGAGAGAGAGAGAGAGAGAGAGAGAGAGAGAGAGAGAGAGAGAGAGAGAAAGAGAGACTTAAAATGAACTAAACAGCCATTAAGGAACAGAAACGGATCGGACACAACGCCAGGAGCAGCGCGCCCGTCCGTCAGCCCCTCAGCGCCCCTTTGACACGCCCATCGCTCACGGGAGTAAGAGGATTAGAGCTGACGTCCGCAAGACACCCTCTGACATCTCTTGACGTCTCCAAAGATGAACACGTCGCCTGGTGTCCCGTTGCTATCCTGGAGGGGGGGGGGGGTAGAGGGAGGAATAGGAAGGTGGAGCTTCTGATATCGTTAAAAAGCGGATTTTCTTTATTAAAGCTTTCGATTCAGCCACTATTTCGGATTTCTTATTTATTAATTCATTACGAATGCTGCATTTTTTTTACATCTATCGCCTATTCGTCCCCTTGTGTGTCACTATCTTTCTTCTCTCTTTCCCCCACATATTTTTTTTTCGTTCCCTTCCTTCAGTGCTTACTTTTCTTCCTTTTCTTCCTTCAGTCCTCCTCCTTCCTTCTCCTCCTTCAACCTTCCTCCTTTTTTCTCTTCTTTCAATCCTTTCCTTCCTCCTCTTTCTTCAATCCTCCCCTCTTCCTTTTCTTCCTTCCGTCCTTCCTCCCTCCTTCTTACCTCGCCTCTGTCCATCTCCTCTTCCTCTTTCACGCTTTCCATGCATGCATATTTTCATAAATTACTTACAAAATTGACATGCAGTCCGCCATTGGATCCTCGGCCTTACCTGGAAAAGCAAAACGGAATCAGTTTAGAATTCAGTTTCATATAATGTAAATCAACATTACACATCAGGCACAAAGAAGTAAAGGAAAAAATGCATAGTTCCGGATATTTCAAATCATAATTTTTTGCGATATATTCCTAAAAGAAGGAAATAAAAAATGTATAGTTTTTGAATTTATAAAATCACTATTTTTGTGATATATTCTTAAAAGTAAAGAAAAAATGTATAGTTTCGGATTTTTTAAATCCTCCTTTTTTGTGATATACTCCTAAAATAAGTAAAGAAAAATATGCATAGCTTTGGATTTTAAAAATAATAATAATTATCATTTTTTTTTTGTGATAACATACAAAACTGAGGGTGTGGGAGGGGAGAGGTAGAGGGTAAGAAGGGGGAGGGACAGGAGGAATAGTGGGAGAGGGAACGAGAGAAGTGGAGGGGATAGAGAGGGAGAGGGAGAGGGAGAGGGAGAGGGAGGGAGGGAGGGAAGGGAGGGAGGAAGGGGAGGGAGGGAGGAGGAGGAAGGGAGGGAAGGGAGGAAGGGAGGGAGGGAGGGAGGGAGGAGAGGGAGGGAGGGAGGGAGAGAGAGACAGAGAGAGAGAGAGAGAGAGAGAGAGAGAGGGAGAGAGAGAGAGAGAGAGAGAGAGAGAGAGAGAGAGAGAGAGAGAGAGAGAGAGAGAGAGAGAAAGAGAGAGAGATAAGATGAGGTATAATAAAACAGGACAGAAATGAATAGCAACAGAACAAGAGAAAACAAAAAAGACAGAACCAGGAACAAACTAAAAAAAGCGGCAGGGGAGGACAGCCCCTCCCAGGTAGCCGCGGTCATCTGGCATCGAGCGCAGCCGACCGAGCTCCGAATCAGATGGTGGTCAAGATAGCACGTGTATCGCGCCGCAGCAGCCAGCTGGACGGCACGGGGAGACGCGGGCGCCGATTAGCATCTCGGGCGAGGCTGACTCTACGCAAAGGGGGGAAGGGATACTCTCTCCCATCCCCCCTTTCTCTCTCTCTCCCATATCCCCTTTTTCTCTCTCTCTCTTGTTCTTTCTTCTATTCCCTTCTTGCGCTCTTATAAACAGATATGTTTATGTTTATTTACATTGGTCATTGTGGATGGCTCCTACCCCTTCCTTCTCTCTTTACCTTCCTTCTTCCCTCCCATCTCTGTCTCTGTCTCTCCCTCCCTCTCTGTGAGGTTATACATAAGCGAGCCACGACCCAAAAGGGAATCCCACATACGTCCCCGCACTCGCGCCCTGCATGCAGCGAGACAGGCACGCTCATGAGCTAATTACAGCCTTGGGTGATTAGCGACTCGCCTTATACACCGAGCTAATGGTTGCCAAGATTGCACAAGCAACGCCCACTGAATGCGGAAGAGAAATTGAGCAACAGGGCAATGTTTTTGCTGGGTATATAAAAACATATATACTGAGTGTGTACATGTATAAATATAGATGTATGTGGGCAAATGGTAAGGGACGAAAGGATGGCTTTCGAGGAATGGAAAAAGGAGAACAAACAGGGAGATAGGAGGGAGAAAAAGAGGGAATGGTAGGTATACAAAAAAAAGACAGAAAATAAAGTTAAGAGAGAACCACAGTATCGACAGGTGCTGAATAAGAGACAGAATAAGAAGAAAACGCATAAACGCCAAAGGGACAAAAAGGGGAAAGACTAACGAGGGACAAGCCGACGTCCAAAAACATCCACCTGGGGAAACAACACACGCCCGCATCAGAGCCAGCGATCGACGATTACCTTGAACGCAGCAATTACCCGCTCGTTCTCGTAGAAGCCCCTGCTATTCCCTCGTTATTTTCAGAATGTCCTTGATCACTTCGACTTTTTTCTTTTTTATTTTTGTTTTCCGATAATGA
This sequence comes from Penaeus vannamei, assembly GCF_042767895.1. Taxonomy (NCBI): domain Eukaryota; kingdom Metazoa; phylum Arthropoda; class Malacostraca; order Decapoda; family Penaeidae; genus Penaeus; species Penaeus vannamei. The sequence goes on along the minus strand of NC_091559.1, from coordinate 15,324,677 downwards.
CGGTTGTGGAAAATACCTCTATAATCATTGTTAATCGCCGGGTTATTAAGATGATAAGCGTGAAAATCTGATAGCGACAATTAACAACGATGATGAGGCCACGGACAGCTGTGGCGACACCGCGCGGCTGAGAGATACCGATCAGCGGAGGCTCGCAATATTGACCGATTCCACGACTGATGCCCACTTGATGCCCCCCCCCCAACTCTCTCTCTAAAATTCACGAAATAGAAATAAATAGACAGAAAAAAGTAACACACACGAAAGAGAGAGAGAGAGAGAGAGAGAGAGAGAGAGAGAGAGAGAGAGAGAGAGAGAGAGAGGAGGAGGGAGGGAGGGAGGAGGCAGAGGAGGGAGGGAGAGAGAGAGAGAGAGAGAGAGAGAGAGAGAGAGAGAGAGAGAGAGAGAGAGAGAGAGAGAGAGAGAGAGACCCCTATCTCTTCAAAGCCCATGAACCTTGCATCATCCCGAGTACGCGTCACCCCCCCCCCCCTCTTCCCCGACTGAGCTCCCGAGTATCAATCTAATCCATCTTAATGACCCGTATATCATGACAATCTAATTCCGGCAACGACCTCTTGCCTCCAACGAGGCCCTTCGGTCGATGGCTGCTTTGATTGCATACATCTGCTTGCAGGGCGCCGGGCCTGTAACGGAATTTATCGATTTCCACAGCAGCGCAGTCTGCGAATCTAGATTGCAATTCGAGATAACTATTCAACACGGGCAATTGTCGCTCGCCTATTACACAGTGATATTCACCGTGGCGGAGGAAAGTGGCGGGCTCTTTTTTATAGTCTCCCCATGAGGTGACCGTCGAGGACAA
>NC_091559.1:15316351-15318851 GCF_042767895.1 Penaeus vannamei | reverse complement strand
TGCACTAAATTTGCCTCGCCCATCCACTCTTTCTGCTCCTCCTCTTTTTTCCCCTTCTCTGCCTTCCTCTTTCCCCTTCTTCCCTTCCCTTTTCCTCCTCTTTTCCCCTTTGGGGCCACCCTCCCCGAATCTTCCTCGCCTCCTTCCCCTCCCCCTTCCCCCTTTCCCTTCTCACACCCTACTTCCCACCAAGCCCCCCCCCCTATCCCCTCCCTAATCGCTAATCGCTAATCCGCGCCTCTGCATATCAAGAGGCGGCGCGCGAAACGTGACACTCGGTGGAAGAAAGCTGTCTCGAGTGTCAGCGCTCGACTCGGAGCCTCTCTGGGGGGAGGGGCGGGTTAGGGGAGGAGGGGGGAGAGGGGAGGACGGGGGTAGAGAGGGGGAGAGGGGAGGAAGGGGGTAGGGAGGTGGGCGGGGGGAGGAAGGGGGTAGGGAGGTGGGAGGGGGGGGGGGGGTGATCGAGGTCCGTTTACCGGAGCAGCGTTAATCCCGGCGCGTCGAAGGGCTTATCGCCGCGCAGGACAACGTCCGAAGGAGATATAATGATAATGCCGTTCGAGGCGGAGCGCGGCCGCGGGACGGGCTTCGTGCGGACAATGCGGCGAGCTAAGCTGTCACCGGCCTCATGGGCAGCGGGGGGATGGCACGCACGGCGCGCAACGCGGCCATGGACGCATGACTTTTTACCCGTTCCTTCTCTCTCTCTTCCCTCAACCTTCCCTCTTTCTTTCTTTCCTCCCTTCTCTCTGTCTTTCTGTCTGCCTGCCTGTGTCTTTCTCTCTATTTTTACTTCTCAATCTCTCTCTCTCTCTCTCTCTGCTTCTCTCTCGCACTCTCCTTTCTCCCTCTTCCTCTCTCTCTCTCTCTCTCTCTCTCTCTCTCTCTCTCTCTCTCTCTCTCTCTCTCTCTCTCTCTCTCTCTCTCTCTCTCTCTCCAACACATTATAAATGCAGTCCGGCTGGATTAGCACGCATTCAGAAACGTTTCTCCGGCAGTCAAGGCCAAGGCGCGACGTTCGTGAACCGACAGTTAAATAAAGCCCATTATCATTCCATTCCAACTCTCTTTGACAGTCGCAGACACAAAAAAGGAGTGTGCGCCTCTTCACACGCCTCGCCCCCTTTCAAATAATCATTAGTCAAAAGGTCGCAAAACCAACAGATAATCGATAGGCGAAGAAAAAAAAGAAAAGAAGAAAGGGGAAATAAAAAAACACCATTCACACATTTACAAGCATAACATCCGGGGCTGTGTTTCCTTCGCTGGCCGGAGGTGCTCGGCGGCAAGGGAATTCCTCCCTTCGGGGTAGGGGATGGAAGGACCGAGATCCTTTCCGCCGCGGAAGAAGGGGGGAGAGTTGGGCAGGAGAAGAGCGGGCTGAAGGAGGAGGGGCGGGGAGGGCATCCCACCGCAAGCAGGCAGGACGGCAGGCAGGCAGGCGCGCAGGCCTCGCCCGGGAAGCGCATCGAAAGATAGCGATTAATCGAAGGGCGGCGCCTCCCGCCCCGCGCCCCGACAAAGCCTCCCGCCCGGCGACTCGACAATGAAAAATCGCCTCCTCTTCATCGACGGCGCTGACCTCCCTTGCTAAAGTTTCCAGGCCATTTACCCATTAAGGGAAAGCCAGATGCGCCCCCCCTCCCCTCTCCCTCTCCCTCTCTTCTTTCCTCTCCCTTCAAACACACTTCCCTCGCTCACTCTTCTTCCTTCCTTCATTTCCTCCTTCCCTCCTCTCCTCTATTTGAAATCGTAAATAAAGTAACAAAAAAGAGAAAAAGGGGAAAACATGACAGGACATTGTCACTTCCTTCCCCTCGCTTTCGCATGCAATAAAACCTTTCATACCAATTTGGTCTCGTTTTTTTTCATTACTTCATTCTTTATCTGCTTTCTATGGATTTCCTTTTCTTTGGAATTTATTTCTTGATCTGCCGGTTCTCCATTTAGACCTATAGATGTAGAAAGCAAACGAACAAAACATAAAAATGCAAAAAAAAATTTGAAACCATCTTTCCAACTCATAAAACCCCAACGTCCCAACGGCCTACGGCTATGCTTGTTACTTTTTTCTTTTTTTTTTAATTTCTCTTCTTGCTCGAAAGCAAAAAGAAAAAAATCCCAAATCGCGGAACGAAAGCTTATGTAGCGGAAGGAATCCACAGACAGAGGGCGCTGTCAGCTCTCCTCCGATTTATAAGCGATTTACGAACTCTTCGCTGCGACGCACAACGCACCTCCCGATGCTTTATGAAGTGCTTACGAGATTTACAACCTCCTCGGGACAAGGGGTTTGGGCGGGGGGGGGGGGGTGCACAACGGGGCTCCGTAATACAACGGAGAGAGAATACCTGCACGAAATTACGTTAGACGTTTAAACGAAAAAGCGATCCCCCCCCCACACACACACACATACGCAGGCACACATACACATACACACACACACATACGCAGGCACACACACACACACCCATTTGAACTTGTACTACAATTCAATCAA
>NC_091559.1:15303851-15308851 GCF_042767895.1 Penaeus vannamei | reverse complement strand
TATATATATATATATATATATATATATATATATAAAATATATATATATATATATATATAAATATATATATATATATATATATATATATATATATATATATATATGAGAGAGAGAGGGGAAGAGAGGAGAGGGGAAGAGAGGGGGGGAAGGGAGAGGGAGAGGGGGGGAGGGGGAGAGGGGAGGGGGGGGGAGGGGGGGGGGGAGGGGGGGGAAGGGAGAGGGAGAGGGGGGAAAAGAGAAAGAGAAAGAAAAAAAAGAGAGTGTGAGAGATAGAGAGAGAGAGAGAGAGGGAGAGAGGGGGGAAAAAAAAAAGGGAAAAACCAAAAAAAAACCCCAAAAAACAAAAAAAAAAACAAATAGACGCCTATCACAAGGGGAAAAGTTCGACCTGCAATGACCCTGTGTGACCCCTCCCTCTCTCTTCCCCTTCCTCCTCCCTTCCCCTTCCTCTCCCCCTCCCCATCCTCCTTCCCCTTCATGTCCTCCTTCCCCTCTCCATTCCCTTTCCCCTTCCCCTCTCCCTCCCCTCCCCCTCCCATACACCAATCACGATTAACGGTTCCCTTTCCCACCTGGACATTACCTGATCGCCAAACCGGCCAATCAGAACTTGGACAGGTAAATCGGCCTAATCAGAGGGGATAGGAGAGTGGGGGGAGGGAAAGGAGGGGGAGGGGAGGTGGTTCTAATGGACATTGTTCTTTCTGGGGTTTTGTGAGCCGGCGATTAAACTCTACAGCCTAAATGGTATCTGTTCGAATGGAATGTTTGTGCCTGTATCTCGCCTAATTAAATGTCTGTCTATAAGTTCCAATCGAAGAGTTTATCTGTCCCGCAAGCAAAATGAGTTTATATCTTTTATAATCCTAATGAAACTTCTTTCTATATCTATCCAAATTAAACGTCTATCTATATATACAAATAAAATCACTAATTATATTTATCCAAATAAAATGCTGAATTATCAAATGTCTTGTTATATCAGTGCAGATGAAACTCCCAATTATCAAAAAACGTTATCTGCATCTTTAAATGCATGTACCCGAATCTCTTTACAAACAAAAACATCAATAACAGCAGCATAAAACCGAGTATCATTATAGACAAAGATTACTGTAACAAAAACAAGTAAACAAATAGCCTCAACCTTGACAAAAATCCATCAACCCAAAACAGAATTTCCATAATTAGACGCGAGCGAATCAGGCGGCGTGGAGGGAGGGGGGGGGGTTACTCCATCCTCTCCCCTTTCGTACTCTCCTTAACTCCCCTTTCATTTCTCCCTTGTCCTTTCTCCCCTCCCCCTCCCCCTCTCCTATCCCTCCCTGTCCTATCCTTCACCCATTCCTCCTCCTCGTTTCCTATCCGACTCCCCCCCCCCTACCCCCCTTCATTTCCCCCTTTATCTTCTCCCCCTTTCCCCCCCTCCCGCTTCCTACCCACCTCCCCTCTCCCTCTCCTATCCCTCCCCCATTCCCCCCCCTCTCTTCCTCTACCCTTACACCTCTCCCCCACACTATCCCTTCCTCCCCCTCACCCCCTGCACCAACATCCCTTTCTCCTATCCTTCTCCACCCTCCCTCTCATCCCCCTGCACACCCTACCACCACCACCCTCTCCCCCCTTCCTCCCCTCCCCTTCCACCCCCTTCTAAGGCCCTCTTAATCTCTAGGAACATCCTCTTCCGTGGAGGGATGGGAGAAGGATGGTGGCGGGGGGGGGGGGCGAGAAGGATGGAAGGAGGGGGAAAGAATAAAAGAAGAAAGGAAGGATACGAAGGAAGAGAGAAGAAGCCAAAGAAAGGTAAAAACGAGACTTCAATAAACAAGAACATCCAATAACCAAAACCGAGCAAAAATCAACCCAAAATAACAAAAATGTAAACCAGAAATAAGGAAAATTACCCACTAAATAACCTATAAAAAAGGTCCACGTAAACACCTAATCCCCCCCCCCTTTTTTACAATCCCTCTTTATCGACACCATTCTTCGATTTCCCCTCTTTATCATTCAATCTCCATTATTATTCAGTAAGTCCGTTTTCCCTGTTCTTTAAATATTCATTTTCTATTTTTTCTTCCAGTGTCTCCTTTACTCACCGATTACGCCTTCGTCATCTGCACTCGGGTGTCTTTCTTACCTGCAAGAAGGGAGAAAAAGTTTCGTTATTAACTCATTTAAAAGGATATCCGAAAATAATCAAACAGCTGGCAATGAAGTAAATACAGCAAATTACAATGGTAATATCTTTCAAACCGTCATGGATAGTTTTAGTATTCATATTAATTTCTATCGTCATAACCTTTTGGATATCAAAAGACGAATAACAAATAAAACTAGCGTGTGTGTGTGTGTGCGTGTGCGTGTGTGTGTGTGTGTGTGTTTGTGTGCGTGTGTGTGTGTGTGTGTGTGTGTGTGTGTGTGTGTGTGTGTGTGTGTGTGTGTGTGTGTGTGTGTGTGTGTGTGTGTGGGGGGTTGGGTGGGAGGGGGAGTGCATGCTTTGCTTTTTTGGTTTTTATTATGGTTCAAACATAAAATAACCCAAGGAGCGGGGAATTTGCCCCCCCCTTTTCGCCCCATTTTCTCCCCCCCCAACTCCAAACTCATGTCGGGTCAAAGGTCACGCGAGCAGAACAAAAGACGTAAAATAGGTCACACAGAGGGAGCGATGCCACAGTGCCAGAGTCATAAGGGGATGTCGGAAGAGGGGGGCAGGGAAGGTGAGGGGGTAGGAGATGGGGGAAAGGGGACAGTGGGGGAAAAGGAAAAGGGGGGCAGTGCAGGAGGGGGGAAAAGGGGGGCAGTGAAAAAGGGGGGGGGGAAAAGGGGGGTGATGAATGCGGGGAGGGAAGGGAAGGAAGGGGTAAAGGAGGGCAGGAGGGGAAGGGTGAAAAAGGGGGGAGGGGGGGGCCAGAGGGTGCCGGGGGGGTCTGGGAGGGGTTTAGGCCCCTTTTAACCCACCCCGCGTAAGGAGAACCCCAAGAGTGCCACAGGGGGGAGGGGGAGGGGAGGACGGGGAGGAGGAGGAATTGGGGCTGTCACGTGTTATCTGGCCCCGAGACCTGCACTGCCTCTTTCGCCTGCCTGTGTATTTACTTTCTCATTTTCACTATCAATCCTTCTGCTCCTTTGTCTATATTCAGCGCCATATCTAATCCTAAATGTGCTACGACGGTTACTCCCTTCTATCCTGTAGAAGGTGCGACCTAGAGTGAACAATTCCAGAATAAATGACCCGTAAATAACATTTCAAGATCACAACTTCCAATAGATGGCCAATAAAAGCGCTTATTACAATCAATAATTTTTTCTGCCATTCACACTTTCTTTGCCGCGTCTATTTTCTTCTTCTTTACCACCGTCCGCCTTTTTATGGTCATGCTTATCTTTACTCCTGCACTACATGGCTTTCGACTCCGTGAGCGCACATCCTTCCATGTTCTAATTAATCTGCGTCTGAACCAATCCGTCTGTTTATCAGTCTATCTCTTTTCCCTGGCCGACACTCCGACTCTTGGCCCTGCTTCTTTGTCTGTCTCTGTCCCCTTTCCCCCTCCCCCTTTTTTTTTCTCTCCCTTTTTTTTTTTTTTTTTTTTTTTTTATTTTAAAAAATTTTTAAAAAAAAAAATTTTAAAAAATTTTTTTAAAAATTTTTAAAAAAAATTTTTTTTTTTTTTTTTTTTTTTTTTTTCTTTTTTTTTTTTTTTTTTTTTTAACAAAAGAATTTATTGTTTTTTTTTTTTTTTTTTTTTTTTTTTTTTTTTTTTTTTTTTTTTTTTTTTTATTTTTTTTTTTTTTTTTTTTTTTCTTTTTTTTTTTTTTCCTTTTTTTTTTTTTTTTTTTTTTAATTTATTTTATTTTTTAAAAAAATTTTAAAAAAATTTTTTTTTTTTTTTTTTTTTTTTCCCTTTTTTTTTTTTTTTTTTTTTTTTTTCTTCTCTTTTTTTCTTTTTTTTTTTTCTTTTTTTTTTTCCCCTCTGAAAATTCCCCGGGAAACCCCCTCCCCCCTCCCTCGGGCCCCTTCCAAAAACAAACAAACAACGCCCTTAATCACATGTTATGACCCAGCCGGCAACACGAGCACGGGGCGGCCATACCTGCACGCCCTCCCCCTCGCCCCACCCTCATCAAATGGCCAATAACACAAATAAATAAATAAATAAGCGACCGATCAGCCTTGTGTGATTCAGACAGCAAGCACACCTACCCTCCCTACCCCATGCCTCCCCCACCCCCCGACGGTCCCCCTCCCTCCCTCGTCTGATATTTACTCTCGTTGAAGTGGATGGGGGAGGAAAGGGGGTGAGGGGAAGGAGAGGGAAGAGGAGAGAGGAGACGAGGGGAAGTGGAGAGAGGAGACGAGGGGAAGTGGAGCTAGGAGACGAGGGGAAGTGGAGACAGGAGAGGAGGGGAAGTGGAGAAAAGTGGAGGGGAAGTGGAGAGAAGAGAGAAAGGGTGGATGAGGGATGGGGAAAGGAATGGACAGAAGGGGAGGGGAGGAGGGAGAAGAGAGAGGAGGGGAAAAAGAAGATAGGAGGGTCATGGGAGGGAAAAAGAAAGGGAAGGGAGAGGAAGGGAGGGTGGATGCGGGAGAGGTAAAGAGAGATAGTACATGGAATCAGGAAATTAATGGGATTTAAGTGAAAGAGAACGAAGAAGATATATGGAAGTAGGAGATAGAGAAGAGGGAGAAGGAAAGGGAAGAGGGGAAGGAGGAGGAGGAGGAGGAGGAGAAGGAGGAGGAGGAGTGAGGAGGAGGAGGAGGAGGAGGAGGAGGAGGAGGAGGAGGAGGAGGAGGGAGCAGGAGGAGGAGGAGGAGGAGGAGGAGAAGCACTTTTTTGCATTTTTTCTTTGCCCTATCAGCAGCCTTCTCTTTTTGCTTTTACTTTTTTATTTTACTTTTAGCACTTTTATTTTTAGAAGGAGAAGGAGAAGGAGAAGGAGAAGGAGAAGGAGAAGGAGAAGGAGAAGGAGAAGGAGAAGGAAGAGGAGGAGGAGAC
>NC_091559.1:15296351-15298851 GCF_042767895.1 Penaeus vannamei | reverse complement strand
GCCTACGGCGTGGCGGCGGGAGACAGGGGGCCGAGTGTCGCGGTCGGGCAGACACGGGAGAGGGGAACGGCGCACAATAACAGTATTAGACAACTATTATGTGAAAAACTATATACTAACTAATCGGAGGAAGTGAAAGGAAGATAGAAGGAGAGGAAGAAGAAGAAGAAGAAGAGAGAGAGAGAGAGAGAGAGAGAGAAGAAGAAAGAGAAGAGAGAAGAGAGAGAGAGAGAAAGAGAAGAAGAGGGAGAGAGAGAGAGAGTGAAGAGTGAGACAGAGAGAGAGAGAGAGAGGGGGGGGGGGGGTAGGCCTCGCGAGAAGGAAATTAAAAAAAGGGGAAATAAAGAGAGACAGTAAGAGAAACAGAAATACGGAGACAATGTGGAAAAAACACAACCGTCGAGCAAAAGCGAGAAAGACAACGAGCGAAATACCCACCTATCCCCCCACCCCCACCTCTCCCCCTTCCCCGCCCATCCGCCCTCGATCACCCCGAAAACCTCACCTCCCGACCCGACTCCTCTCCGACCCATCTCCATCCCGACGGCAAATATGTATATAATTCGTCTTCCCGCCTCCCCCTCCCTGCCTCCTCGCCCCCTCTTCCCCCTCTTCCCCCTCCACCTGTATCCCCTCCCTGCCTCCTCTTTCCCCTTCTTCCTACCCCCTCCCCCGTATCCCCTCCTTGCCCCCTCTTTCCCTCCCTCCCCTGTACCCTCTCCCTGCCCCCCTCTTCCCCCTTCCCTGTATCCCATCCTTGCCCCCCCTTCCCCCCCTCTCCCCTGCCTCCTCTCCCCCTCCCCCTGCCCCCCTCGCGCGTGCCCCAATGCTAATGAACGGGGGCGAGGAGGGTGAAATTGGCAGGTGTTTTAAATCAACAAGATCGGAGAGAAAAAGTCGAAGAAAGAGTGGGAGCAGGAGGTGAGAGAGATGGGGGGGGGGGGAGAGGGAGAGAAAGATGTGAATAGATGGAGAAATGAGAGAGATATGTAGATACACATAAAGGGGGAAAGAGAAGTGAATAAACAAGGAAGGGGGAGGGAAATATATGAATAAACGGAAAACAGGGAGACGGAAGTAGTTACATAGAAAAGATGGAGAAGGATATGGATACATAGAGAACGGGGAGACAGAAAGAAGTAGACAGACAAAGAAAAGGCAGGGGAAAAGTAAAAAAAAAAAAAATCTGAGAGTCGTGTCAGTCAATCGAGCTCGAGGGAATGAGGGCGAGAGGGAGAGAAGGAGAGAAGGAGAGAAGGGTTAATATTACCTTAAAAAGTCTTCGGAAATGAGGGAGGAAGGAGGGAGAGAGAGAGAGGCGGCGAGAAGGAGGAGGGAGAGAAGGGTTAATATTACCTTAAAAAGTCTTCGGAAATGCGGCGCAACACGAACGATAAAGTGGATGATAAACTCTGGACAAGGATATGAAAAAGCCACACGGAAATGAAAGAATTAGCGAATAATAGAAAAAGTACAGGCAAATGTGCAGATAAAAAGGATTGAAACGTGCTAAAAATGAAGGTCAAGACTTATCAGCATTAGCAAAGAATGGAAAGGCTAAAGAAGGGAGAAAAGGTAGAAAGAACAAAGGGATAAATAAGCGCCACATGCCAGGCCTGAAGTAAGCAAAAAGCAAAGCAAAGCAATCCCACCCTCATCCATGACGTCACAAGCCCCAGGGGTCAGACGGGGTCGCGCGGTGGCACAGAGGTCAAGGCGGCGGGACGTGACGCCGCTTACTCGAGACAATGACACAGCAACACCTGCCTGCTCAGCAAGGGCCGGCCGCCGCTGAGCCACGCTCGGACCCGCACGGAGGGCAAGTGCGTGCAGGTGTACCAGTGCGGCTCGTGCGTAATTCTTATTCATAGAGAAAAGCGGCTGTGGTCAAACATGAATGACTGAAACCAGTTAAAAACGCGCAAAAAGACAGAAAGAGTGGAGAAAAATAGTGAAGCGTGCCCTGTAATTTTTGCCGCGTAAAAGGACACGTAACGACACATCCACTATAAATAGTAACACATAGATTCGGTCTCCCCAGCGATTAAAACACGGCCACAGCAGACGCAGCCGCACGCAAGCCAAGGCAGACGAAGCGCCGCCCAGCTGTACGTCCGACCTGCCCTCGAGTCAGTCTGGAGCGAAGAAAAACCAGCGCATTCCCGGAAGTATCGCTGCCGCCCGCCCGCCCGCACTTGCAATTGCACCTGCACGCCCGCGGCGGTCGAACGGCGAGTAAAAACAGCAGCAGAAATTACGCCCAATCTTTGCTCACGCCTGCGCCCTCCTCCCGCCCCCTCTCCCTCCTCACCCACACCCGTCATCCGCCTGACTGCTCAATCTTCGAGTGCGCAGTTTGATATCTATATCAAAAAGAAGTCGATTACACCTTACCAGAAATCTTCGCAGACACGGTTCACACACACCCACCCCACCCCTCAACCGAGCCTACCCGCCCACGCCTCTCCCCGCCATCCCCCCCCCCACTCCCCACTCCTTC
>NC_091559.1:15291351-15293851 GCF_042767895.1 Penaeus vannamei | reverse complement strand
TCTCTCTCTCTCTCTCTTACCTGCTTACCAACTCGCTCGCTCACTCGCTCACTCACTCACTCACTCACTAACTCACTCACTCTCTCTATCTATCCATCTATCACTGTGTGTGTGTTTATTTCTTCTTGCATGTCTAGTCATGCCGACACTTTCTTTTCTTCTGATTTTCTGTCTCTCATCATGTTGTTTCCTCCATCCGTTTCATTTCCTCATTCTCCCTTCTTCGTCTCATGCCTTTTCCCGCTATCCTCTTTCATTCTTTTTCCTCTCCTCCCTTTCGCCTCTTCCTCCCGAATCCAGCCCAACACTTACTTCCACAAAGGCGTTGGCGAGAGCATCCTTTTCCCTTCAGACAGGAATCTCCCTTCCATGAATCCCGAGGAAATCCTTGCGGGTTAAAGCCAGCGAAGGACTCCGGGGAATCCCCCCTTTCCACCCTCTTACAATTCGATCGTAATAGGACGCTGTCGCTGTCCGTTTCAGTTCCCCAGGACAATTCGACGACGTCTCGCCGTAAGAAAGCGTGGGAGGCATTTCCTGTTCGCCCGCCGCAGGTCAGGCCGTGCGAGATCCCGCGGTGGCGCAACGGACGGCGCCGGCAGCCTCTTGCTCTCCCCACGGCCGAGGCGATTCTGTCAAGTAGCCTCGTGCGCAGGCTGAGGCGGTGCTCACCTCTCTTGGCCGCACGCCTGCACTCTTAGGCACTTACTCTAGGTATGGGCGTAGGCCTAAGCATACGTACGCACACAAACGCACGCACATATAAATATCTATCTATACATATATATACGCACACACATACGTACACGCACATACACACGCACGCACACAGACACATACATAAATTAATCATATATCTATGTATGTATGCATTCATGTACGCACTGATGTCCTGCAATTACATGTATCCATAGAAACGCAGACAGCAGCTAAACAATATAATAAGCATATATATAAATGACATTCCAAAGTAAACAAACCATATCAACCTAAACTGAGAAAACCCGATGTCAAACTGGACTTCAATCACCGCCACAAAACACGTTCGCGACATTGGACAACCCCGCCATGGAGTGCATGAAACGCCAGGTGCATGATGCACGATCACCTGGCGACGGCGCTCGGGCATCCACGCCCACTGTTTATCCGTCGCCATGGTAACACCGCCGCCGCCGCTCGTCCGAAACTCCGCGGTGTCACTGTCTTCCACTTCGTACTTTGCTTCTATTTTGGTTATTTTGATTTGTCATTTAAAATCAAACAAATGTTGACATTTAATCAAACTATGAGCGCAATTCAAACAGTACCTAAGCTTTTGATCCAAAAATATATATTCCCTCCACCAAAAATACCCTCTATGAGATGGGTCTAACGAAACAAACCAAACAACAAACAATTTTCCGCCACGTGACAATCGATGAACAATCTTGCGATTCGTGGGAGCACGAAGGAGCCGAGAGAGCAAGCCGCTCCCCGACAGCTGGTCTGAATGAATCTCTATTCGCGGGCCATTTCCGGTTCGGAACCACAGCCGCGCGACGATACAGTCGATATATGACCGAAAGGTGGAGCGTTATTCATTCCCAAGTTTATGTAGAGAGTAGCCGGAACTTTGCACTCGCCGCGAATTTTGCAAGTTCATGAGGAGACAAAGAGGGAACCGCCGCCCCTACCTCACCACTCCCCCCTCCCCCTCCCCCTCTTGCTGAGCTTGAGTCATCCCTGTGCTGACACATAGAAGTCATCATGTGCCTTTGTGGCGGGCGTGCAGTGGGTACCGTCATATGTGCTGATCCCCAAGGACAGAGCAATTGTAAAATAGACGTATACGTACACAAATGCACACACATACATACGTATATACACATCTAAACAAAAAACGAACAAATACACGCACTCGCATACACTGACATCAACACAAACACATAAACATACACACATATACATCCTAACAAGCAAACAAACGAACATAAACACACATACATGCAATAAGACTCAAGTTAGTACACACCCAAATGCACGCACACGAAAACACACATCGACGCAGTAACAAACAAAGTCAAACGACCTCCTTTGGAGTTTCGAGCAATCTAAAGGGACCCTTCCTATCCAACACTCCGATTATGGGATCCTCAGCGCCCATTCGACCACGCCCAACGAACAAGGCACGCCCACCTGCTCGCCTTTCCACCTCGTTCTTTCCTTGTTTATTAGTTTTTTTTGTCCTTACTCCTTCTACTACTGCTGCTCCTCCCCTTTCTCTCCCCTCCCTTATTCCTTCATTTTCTCCTTCTTCCCCTCCTCATCATCTTCAATATTCCTCCTCCCTTTTTTTCTCCTTCCCCTTTTTCTCCCCCATTTTCCCTTTATCCCTTCCGCCCTCTCTCCCCTTCTCCTCCTCCTCCTTCAGCCCCACTTTCCCCGCCAAACTGTTGCTCGATCCCTGTCTCATCCACCCTCTCTCGTTGCGATAACAAAATCGATCCCTGTTATTATCGCC
>NC_091559.1:15286351-15288851 GCF_042767895.1 Penaeus vannamei | reverse complement strand
AACCAGTTCTCCCTTGAGGGTTCTTCTCCCCTCCGAGTCTTCCTCTTCCTCTTTCTCCTCCTCCTCCTCTTCTTCCTCCTCCTCTCCCTCTTCTTCTTCCTCCTCCTCCTCCTCCTCCTCCTCTTCCTCCTCCTCCTCTTCTTTCTCTTCCTCTTCCTCCTCCTCCACCTCACCCTCCTCTTCTTCCTCCTCCTCACCCTCCTCTTCTTCTCTTCTTCCTCCTCCTCCTCTTCTTCCTCTTCTTTCTCCTCCTTTTCTTCTTCCGTCTCCTCTTCCTCCTCCTCCTCTTCTTCCTCTTCCTCCTCCTCCTCCTCCTCTTCTTCCTCTTCCTCTTCCTCCTCCTCCACCTCACCCTCCTCTTCACCCTCCTCTTCTCTTCCTCCTCCTCCTCCTCTTCCTCTTCCTCCTCCTGTTCTTCCTCTTCCTCTTCTTCCTCTTCCTCTTCCTCCTCTTCTTCCTCTTCCTCCTCCTCCTCACCCTCCTCTTCTTCTCTTCCTCCTCCTCTTCCTCCTCTTCAACATCCTCTCCGATCCTTCAAACGAGCGGTATTTAGCTTTCACGGTTGTTAATGAACGCTGTGTCTCTCCTGCCCTCCCTTCCCCTCTCCCCCCCTCCCCCCCCAAAAAAAAAACTCTAAAGCAGTAGGCAAATAAAACATTTTTTCCCCCGTAATGGCCATGTGCCTGGATAAAAAATATATATGGAGAGGAAAAAAAGAATAGTTAAAACCTTTCTCTATCGTTCCTTTACCCTCTCCCTCTCCCTCCCCTCCTTCCCTTCCTTTTCTCCCCCTCACGAAACGCCCCTCCTCACCTCTGACAGTCTGTTATGAGGATCGTTAATGAGCAAACACGCAGGGGAAGGGATTAAGAAAGTCCCTCGGGGGTTCAAGCGCCATCACGAGAGGAGGCAACCGAGGATGGCGGAGGAGGATAGCGAGGAGAATAAGGATGACGGAGGGGAAAAGGGGTGGAGGATATGGAGGAAGATCTGAATGATGATGATGAGGAGTCCAAGAGGAGGAGGAGGACGAGGAAGACGATCATAATAACAACAGCAACAACAACAACAACAAAACTACAATAATAATAATAATAATAATAATAATAATAATAATAATAATAATAAGACGAAGAAGAAGAGAAGGACGATATGGAAGAAGAGCCAAATGATGATGAGGATGAAGAAAAAGATGGAAAGGTGAAGGCGTTAACGAGACGGAGGATACGTTGAAGAATGAGGATGAGAAGGGACAAGGAATAGGAGGAGAAATGAAGCATAAGAATAAGAGGGAAAGGTGGAAGACTGACGACGAAGACGACGAGGAAGTGAGGAGTGTGTAGAAAGAGCTCAATGATAAAGAAGAGGAATTGAGCGATGAGGAAATGTTGAAGCGTGGCGAGGATGAAGTGAATGATGAGGAACAAGAAGAGAAGGTTAAGGATGGCACCGGAGAGGAGAACGTGAAGGATAAGGAAGATGATGCGATGGATGATAAATAGGAAGGGATGGAGGAAGGAGAGAAGGGTGATTGGAAGAGGAGGAGGGGGGAGGGGGGAGGAGATGACGGAAATGGAGAGAAAGTAGAGGATGAAAATGAAATGATGTGAATAATGCGTACCAAGAAAGACAGAAGGAAGGGGGAAGGGAGGAAAAGGAGGGAGCCCGAAATAGAGAAGGGGCGGTAGGGAGTGAAAGAGAAGTGGGGGAGGGAGAAAGGGAGAAGGGGAAGAAAGGGAAAAGGGGGAAAGAGCGAGAATGAGAAGAGAGGGAGAAGGAGAATGGGAAAAGAGGGTGAAGGGGGTGAATGATTAGAGAGGGAGAAGGAGAACGGGAAAAGAGGGAGAAGGAGTATGGGCAAAGAGGGAGAAGGAGAATGGGAAAAGATGGAGAAGGGGGAGAATGAGAAGAGAGGGAAAGAGGGAGAATGGGAAAAGGAGGAAGGGGGGAGGAAAAGAGATATAACGACAAGGATAGTTTTCACAGCACACAAAAACCCTACAATAACCGTGATCAAGACACGCGCCACTGCTCACCTTTAGCTGCAGCGACGGAACATGACGGCGCAAGGGGACGGCAGCTCGTTACATCGCAGGAGGCGTGCAACAACCTATGTCCTCTCCCCCTGCCCTCCCTACCCCCCCTCGCCCCACCCTACCCTGCATCCCCACCCTCTTCCCCCTCCCTCCACTCTCCCCTTTCTCTTTCTCTGTCTCTATATCTCCTCCTCTTTCCTGGGCGCATAAAATCGGCCGCTTCTTATGGGTCACTCGGCCGGAAAAATAACAAGATTAAAATCGCCTCCCCTCGCCCCCCCATGCGTCACGCCCCCCTCCTGTGATCCGTTGCATGCAATAACATCGCCGTCAACCGCGACGACCAGCATGGGCGCTATAGAAAGGTACGGACATACATACATACAGGCGGACATAAACGTACGGTCGTGTTTTCTCTCTCTCTTTCTCTCTCTCTCTCTCTCTCTCTCTCTCTCTCTCTCTCT
>NC_091559.1:15278851-15281351 GCF_042767895.1 Penaeus vannamei | reverse complement strand
TCTCCCTCTCCAACCAACTCCCTCTACCTTTCCCCCTACACCATCCCCCACACACCTCGCCTCCCTCTCCCCTCTCCAACCACCTCCCCCCCTCCTCGCCCCTCCCCTCCCCTCTCCAACCAACCCCCTCCCCTCCCCACCCTAAGCTCCGACCGTTATCACACAAGCACTCGCTCGCTCCCTCTACCCCCCTTCCCCCTACCCCCACCCTGACGTTATAATTTCCCGGCCGACAAAGAGGGCGTGATAATTACATTACTAAAGCAAGGATCGGAGAGCGACCCCAGGCCTATCTCACGACTCACCTGGGGGGAGGGGGGAGAGAGGAGGACGGAGGGAGGAGAAGAGGGGAAGGGAAGATGAGGAGAAGAGGAAAAAGGAATAGGAAGAGGGTGTGGATAAGGAAGAAGGGAAGGAGGAAAATGGGGAAGAGGGAGAGGTGGAGGAAGAAAAGGGAGAGGAGGAGGAGGAAAAAGGAAGGGAAGGAGGAGGAAGAAGACGTAGAGGGAGACGAGGAGGGAAGAGGAAGCAGAGAAGAGGCTGCAAGGGAAAAAAAATCAAAGCAGATGCCGAAAAAGGGCCTAAGGTATGGCAAGACTACGAGTAGAGGAAAGAACGAGAAAGGGAAAAAGAAAGACATCGATAGTGAGAGAAAATCGGGTATTGGGACAGACTGACGAGGAAGAAGAAGAAAAATAAACGAAAAAGAGGAGGGGTGAGAAACATACGAGAGCGAGCGAGCCAGAGAGAAAGGAGAGAGAGGAAGGCCGCACATAAACAAGGCAAGCGGGAGACAGGGGCTCGGCCGCAAAGAAACAATTTACGAGCGGTGTGCTTTTGTCGCTGATTTGGGAATCGTCCTCAGCCCCTCCCCTCCCCCCCTCACGCTGATCCCCCTCCCCTTTTTCAAACGGCCGATTCCCTTCCTTGCTTTCGCGCCGCCCCCCTGGCCCCAGCCCTACCCCCACCCCCTGCCCCTAGCCCCCGGAGACAGACAAGCAGACGAGCAATCAAACCTCGGATGCCTCCCAGTCCCTTCTCTTTTCCTTTAGTTGGGGAGACGTTGGCGCTTTAATCGACTTTCGAAATGGGTGGATCTTGCTTGGGAGACAAGGAGACTCTCCACTCGGACGATGGCGATTCAGCACGGCTACTTCTTCTCAACTCGAAATTAGCAATAGCCTTATTTTTCTTAACATTTGAAAAAATCATCAAAAATATTTTGTCTCCCCTCCTTCCTCCCTTGAAAGTCCTCGTCTTTATCTTTCCCTCCCTGTCTTCATTATTCCTCTCTTCCTTATCCAACACTTCCTTCTTCCTTATCCTTCTTTCCTCCCATATTCCCACCTCCCTCCATCCTCCCCTTCTTTCCTTCCATATCCCTCTCTCCCTTCCTTCTTTTCTCTCCCTCCTTTCATCATCCTCCCTCCCTCCATACCTCACTCTCTTCCTCCCTCCTTTCCTCCTCTCCCCTCTCTTCTTCCCTCCTTCCCACTCTCTCCCTTCCTCCCCATCACAAGGCAGATAACCTCCCCGAGCCTCATAATCAAAAGCTTGGCCCCACAAAGTGCCGTCCCGCTGCTATCACTTCCTGCTTCCCTCCCTGCCCCTCCTTCCCTCTCCCTCCCTCCTCCCTCGGCCCGCCACGGGTCTTCACCACTCCACTCCTTCTTAATTAGCTTCCAGAAGCCTTAATTACCATTGCCGAGGGAGCTGATTAGCGCTACAACCGCTTCCTTGTCGGTATGTGCTGCGCGGCATGCTCGGTCGGCGATAATGCCCGCTGACTGCCCGGCTGTGGCTTGCCGCGGCAACGTCACGCGGGAGGCCTGCCCCCCCCCCCCTCTCTCTCTCTCTCTCTCTCTCTCTCTCTCTCTCTCTCTCTCTCTCTCTCTCTCTCTCTCTCTCTCTCTCTCTCTCTCTCTCTCTCTCTCTCTCTCTCTCTCTCTCTCTTCTTTGGTCTCTCACCTTTTATCTGTCTTTTTCTTTTTTCCTTTATCTGTCTTACTCTCCTTCCCCCCATATTTATCTTCCTCCTCACTTTTTTTTGCGCGTGTGTGTGCGTGTGTGCGCGTGTGTGTGTGTGCGTGTGCGTGTGTGTGTGTGTGTGTGTGTGTGTGTGTGTGTGTGCGTGTGTGTGTGTGTGTGTGTGTGTGTGTGTGTGTGTGTGTGTGTGTGTGTGTGTGTGTGTGTGTGTGTGCGTGTGTGTGAGTGTGTGTGAGTGTGTGTGTGTGTGTGTGTGTGTGTGTGTGTGTGTGTGTGTGTGTGTGTGTGTGTGTGTGTGTGTGTGTGTGTGTGTGTGTGTGTGTGTGTGTGTGTGTGTGTGTTTATGTGTTTGTGTGTCCCTCTTCTCTTTCTTTCTCCCTCCCGCCCCTTTCTCTCTCTCGACCCCTTGGTTTTATTCAGATCTCGTTAGTATCTGGCTGATCGTGTTTAAGCTTTTCGTTCTGCATCTCCCTTTCCGTGCAGGCCATGGATATCTGTCCATTTTCCCTCCCTC
>NC_091559.1:15251351-15266351 GCF_042767895.1 Penaeus vannamei | reverse complement strand
CAATAGTGATAGTAGTAATAGTAATAGTAGTAGCAGTAATTAATAGTTAGTATTAGTAGTTGGTAGTTAGTATGCAGTAGTAGTAGTATTAGTAGTATTAGTAGCAATAGTAGTAGTAGTAGTAGTAGTAGTAGTAGCAATAGTAGTAGTAGTAGTAGTAGTAGTAGTAGTAGTAGTAGTATAGTAGTAGTAGTAGTAGTAGTAGTAGTAGTAGTAGTAGTAGTAGTAGTAGTAGTAGTAGTAGTAGTAGTAGTAGTAGTAGTAGTAGTAGTAATAGTAGTAGTAATAGTAGTAGTAATAGTAGTAGTAATAGTAGTAGTAATAGTAGTAATAGTAGTAATAGTAGTAATAGTAGTAATAGTAGTAGCAGCAGTAGAAGCACTAGTACTAGTAATAGTAGTAGTTATAGTAGTAGTGGTAATAGTTATAGTAGTAATAGTAGCAAAATTAGTAGTGGTAGTAGCAGTGATCGTGTTCCCAGGATCGGCCTGCCCTTCCAGCTGATTGGGCCAGGCGCCGAGGCCACAAAGGCGCCGTCGCCGTCGCGCGACATTCAACGCAGCGAGAGAGAGTGATCCTACGTAAAAAAACGAATCCAGCGTCGCAATCATCTCATAAAAAATGTCATTTCCCACCTAACTCCTTTTCAATTTCTCTTTTTTCATTATTCGCTCTTTCTTACCCCCCTCCTTCTCCCTCGCCCTTTGACGCATAGGCCTACCTACAGTATCCATTCACACTCAACTTCTCTTCAATTCTCGACCCTTCCCTCCCCCCTCCTCCCCCTCCTCCCCCCGATTCCCAAGCGACACCATAGATGAACTCGACTCCCTCCGACTCCCTCCAACTCCCCCTCCCCCCCTCCCCCTCTCTCCCCCCGCTAGGCCAAGGAGACGACCCATGTCGGCGGCGGCGGCGGGGCTCCCGGTCGAGCGACACAAGCCTTTTGCTCCTGCTCGCCGTAGCGGAAGGCCGACATTGCTCGCGCCGCACCTAACGTCTCGGCGGTCATTCTGTGGCACGGTAATGACGGAAAGGGGGGGAGGGAGGGAAGGGGGAAGAAAGAAAAAAGAGGGGGGGGGAGGGCTAAGAGAGCGAAGTGACAGCCGTGGCCAAAGATCCCGGTTCCACTCCGAGCGTGACGAGTCCATCGCTGTCAATAGCCTCGCGGGGGCAGCGTGCGTGCGAGCGAGCGAGCGGACGCCTCAGCGGATGATTGAGCGAGTGGGCGAATGTGCGAGCGATGGGTGGAGCTCGGAATCCCCCGGCCTTGAGCTCAGGACAGCTCCCATTACCGCCGCGGACTTTCTTTTCCGGAAGGGCTCGCTCGGGGCGCAAGGCCATCCCACGCTCCCTTTCGTCCTCCTTCCGACATCGCTTCGAAAAGTAGTAACAGATAAATATAGACGATAGTAAGCAATGCTAGAAAAACGTATGTACAGCATATATGCATGTATGGATGCATACTACTGTAACTTATCTTACATTGTGCTGTGCCATGTTATATATACTGTATATGTATGTATGTATGTATGTATGTATGTATGTATGTATGTATGTATGTATGTATGTATGTATGTATGTATGTATGTATGTATGTATGTATGTATGTATGTATATATATATAT
Organism: Penaeus vannamei; assembly: GCF_042767895.1. Classification (NCBI taxonomy): domain Eukaryota; kingdom Metazoa; phylum Arthropoda; class Malacostraca; order Decapoda; family Penaeidae; genus Penaeus; species Penaeus vannamei. The sequence continues at coordinate 15,264,723 of NC_091559.1, read as the reverse complement.
ATATATATATATATATATATATATATATATATATATATATATAATCTTCTTTATGCGTGTCTGTGTATTCATTTGCGCCATACATGTGACTAGTTGAATAAACAGAAAGATAAAGGTCACCAGCAACATTATGATAAAACGATGATTGCTATTTCAATCATCATTATCATTATCTTTTTACTAATGATCACACTGTTTATTTTATTCCTATCATTTCAATCATAATCGATATCTCATTACCATTTGCAGCAGTATTTGTTGTACCACAGCTGTAGCACAAACAGCTGTTGCATTATTACTTCCAGTACCAAAACTAACAGCAACAACAGGGTAAAAATGCGTACAGTTAACATAACATATAAAACACAAACAACACTAACAGCAACATAGCAGAAAACCGTACATATAAACATAACAACATACAAAATACAAGCAATAAAAAAACAACAATAAAAATCAAAATAAAATAACAATAACAACTACAAGCCGCACAACGCAGCCGAGCGGCGCCGCTGAGATCGGCCCCAAGCAATCCGTCGAAGGGGGGGAGGGAGGAGGAAGAGGGGGGGGGTGGCAACATAACCCTCCGCCTCGGTGGGGGGGCGGAAGGGGCGGTTTAGGCCCTTATAAACCCATTAACGAAACTCGGGACAAAAAAGAAAAAGGGGAAAAAAGAAACTTCCCTCAAGTTGTAATCGGTAACCCTCTTCCCACTCCCTGCTGCGTCCTCCCCCCCCCTCTCTCTCTCTCTCTTTCTCTCTCTCTCTCTCTCTCTCTCTCTCTCTCTCTCTCTCTCTCTCTCTCTCTCTCTCTCTCTCTCTCTCTCTCTCTCTCTCTCTCTCTCTCTCTTCTTCTTACTCTCTCTCTCACTTCTTCTTCTCTCCCTCTCACTTCTTTCTTTCTCTCCCTCTCTCACTTCTTTCTTTCTCTCCCTCTCTCACTTCTTTCTTCCTCTCCCTCTCTCTCTTCTTTCTTCCTCTCCCTCTCTCACTTCTTTCTCTCTTCCTCTCCCTCTCTCACTTCTTTCTTCCTCTCCCTCTCTCACTTCTTTCTTCCTCTCCCTCTCTCTCACTTCTTTCTTCCTCTCCCTCTCTCACTTCTTTCTTCCTCTCCCTCTCTCACTTCTTTCTTCCTCTCCCTCTCTCACTTCTTTCTTCCTCTCCCTCTCTCACTTCTTTCTTCCTCTCCCTCTCTCACTTCTTTCTTCCTCTCCCTCTCTCACTTCTTTCTTCCTCTCCCTCTCTCACTTCTTTCTTCCTCTCCCTCTCTCACTTCTTTCTTCCTCTCCCTCTCTCACTTCTTTCTTCCTCTCCCTCTCTCACTTCTTTCTTCCTCTCCCTCTCTCACTTCTTTCTTCCTCTCCCTCTCTCACTTTCTTTCTTCCTCTCCTCTCTCACTTCTTTCTTCCTCTCCCTCTCTCACTTCTTTCTTCCTCTCCCTCTTTTCTTCTTTCTTCCTCTCCCTCTGTCTCTTTCTTCCTCTCCCTCTCTCTCTTTCTTCCTCTCCCTCTCTCTCTTTCTTCCTCTCCCTCTCTCTCTTTCTTCCTCTCCCTCTCTCTCTTTCTTCCTCTCCCTCTCTCTCTTTCTTCCTCTCCCTCCCTCTCTTTCTTTCTCTCCCTCTCTCTCTTTCTTCCTCCTCCTCTCTCTCTTTCTTCCTCTCCCTCTCTCTCTTTCTTCCTCTCCCTCTCTCACTTCTTTCTTCCTCTCCCTCTCTCACTTCTTTCTTCTCTCCTCTCTCTCACTTCTTTCTTCCTCTCCCTCTCTCACTTCTTCTTCCTCTCCCTCTCTCACTTCTTTCTTCCTCTCCCTCTCTCACTTCTTTCTTCCTCTCCCTCTCTCACTTCTTTCTTCCTCTCCTCTCTCACTTCTTTCTTCCTCTCCCTCTCTCACTTCTTTCTTCCTCTCCCTCTCTCACTTCTTCTTCCTCTCCCTCTCTCACTTCTTTCTTCCTCTCCTCTCTCACTTCTTTCTTCCCCTCCCTCTCTCACTTCTTTCTTCCTCTCCCTCTCTCACTTCTTTCTTCCTCTCCCTCTCTCACTTCTTTCTTCCTCTCCCTCTCTCACTTCTTTCTTCCTCTCCCTCTCTCACTTCTTTCTTCCTCTCCTCTCTCAGTTCTTTCTTCCTCTCCCTCTCTCAATTCTTTCTTCCTCTCCGTCTCTCACTTCTTTCTTCCTCTCCCTCTCTCACTTCTTTCTTCCTCTCCCTCTCTCACTTCTTTCTTCCTCTCCCTCTCTCACTTCTTTCTTCCTCTCCCTCTCTCACTTCTTTCTTCCTCTCCCTCTCTCACTTCTTTCTTCCTCTCCCTCTCTCACTTCTTTCTTCCTCTCCCTCTCTCACTTCTTTCTTACTCTCCCTCACTCACTTCTTTCTTCCTCTCCCTCTCTCTCTTCTTTCTTCCTCTCCCTCTCTCACTTCTTTCTTCCTCTCCCTCTCTCACTTCTTTCTTCCTCTCCCTCTCTCACTTCTTTCTTCCTCTCCCTCTCTCACTTCTTTCTTCCTCTCCCTCTCTCACTTCTTTCTTCCTCTCCCTCTCTCACTTCTTTCTTCCTCTCCCTCTCTCACTTCTTTCTTCCTCTCCCTCTCTCACTTCTTTGTTCCTCTCCCTCTCTCACTTCTTTCTTCCTCTCCCTCTCTCACTTCTTTCTTCCTCCCCCTCTCTCACTTCTTTCTTACTCTCCCTCTCTCACTTCTTTCTTCCTCTCCCTCTCTCACTTCTTTCTTACTCTCCCTCTCTCACTTCTTTCTTACTCCCCCTCTCTCACTTCTTTCTTACTCTCCCTCTCTCACTTCTTTCTTACTCTCCTTCTCTCACTTCTTTCTTTCTCACCTTCTCTCACTTCTTTCTTTCTCTCCTTCTCACCTCTTTCTTTCTCTCTCTCTCTCTTCTTTCTTTCTCTCCATCTCACTTCTTTCTTTCTCTCTCTCTCACTTCTTTCTCTCTCTCTCATTTCTTTCTTTTTTTCTCCCTCTCTCTCACTTCTTTCTCTATCTCTCTCTCACTTCTTTATCTCTCTCTCTCTCACTTCTTTATCTCTCTCTCACCTATTTCTCTCTTACACACACTTATTTCTCTCTCCCCCTCTCTCTCTCTCGTTTTTTCTTTCCCTTTCTCTCTTCTTTCTCTTTCTTTCTCTCTCTCCCTCCTTCCCTCCCTCTGTCTGTCTATACCCCCCCCTCTCTCTTCTTTCTTTGTTTCTCTCTCTCTTTTCTTTCACTGTTTTTTTTCTGTTATTGCTCTCGCTTTCTTTTCCCCTTTCTCTTCCTCCTTCCCTTTCTCCCTCTCTTTCCCTCATTTTCTTTCCCTCTCTTCCTGTCTCTTCTTTTCTCTTCTTCCGCTTTTTCTCTACTCTCCTTTTTTCTTTTTTTCAACTTTTCATTTTTATTTTTCTCTCTCTCTCTCTCCATCTCCCTAACTTTATCTTGATCTCCGTCTCCTTTCATATCTATTTTTCTTTATCTTTCTCCTCCTCCCGTAATTATCCATACCCATTTTCCTTCTCACCAGTCCTCTTCATCGTCTGCCTTTACCTTGTAGCATCTTCTTGTTTATTTTCCTTTCCTTTCTTCAAATGCATTGGTTTTCGAATCGCGTGTTTTCTGTTTTTCTCTCTCCTCTTTATCTCATTTTTCTTCTTCTTCTACATTTTCTTCTATTTCTTCTTCCTCTTCCTCCTCCTCCTCTTCTTCTTAGTCCAACTCTCCTCCAGCACTACCACCTCCTTTCGCCCCCCATCCTCAATACCCCATACACTTACCCTCCACCCTCTTACCCCTACACACATACCCCCCCCCTCCTTACCGCCCCCTACCCATCCCCTTACCCCTACACACATACCCTCCCCCCCTCCTTACCGCCCCGTACCCATCCCCTTACCCCTACACACATACCCTCCCCCCCTCCTTACCGCCCCGTACCCATCCCCTTACCCCTACACACATACCCTCCCCACCTCCTTACCGCCCCGTACCCACCCCCCTTTTCAAAGCATTCCTCCCTCCCTCCCCTCGACAACAGGCACTGCAGGACGCCCGGGACGCAGCGTAAACAGACCATTATCCGCTGCAGGAGTCCCCGGGCGCCGATAGGATTGGGTCCTACGGCAAAGGGGGGGAGAGTGGGGGGGGGGGTACCCGGGGTGGAGTACAGTGGAAGGGGTATGGTTGGAGGGGCATTGGTGGAGCGGTATGGAGGAAGGGGATGTGTATTGGTGGATGGGTATGAGGGAATGGGATGGGTATGGGGAAGGGGTATTGGTGGAGGGGTTTGAGGGAAGAGGCATTGGTGGAGGGGTATAGGGAAGGGGTATGGGAGGAGAGGTACGGGTGGAGATATGGGAGGAGAGGTATGGGTGGCGGGGTATGGAAGGAGGAGAACGGGGGAAGAGCATAGAAGGACGGGTCCGGAAGAAGGGGCAGGGCGAAAGGAGTATTAGGGAAGGGGGTACAGAGGACGAGGTATAAGGAGAAGAAAGCAGCGGGCTTGGCGTACTGGAAGGGGGGTGGGCGAGCTGGGGTACGGATGGGGGGGGGGGGGGGGCACGGGAAACCAGGACACCTGAGGATGGCCAACGAGCTTTCAACAATCTATTGACGTCGAGAAAAAAAAAATAAGGGAAGCTAATGGAATTTAGAATGGATCGGGAAAAATGTCATGCGGTGATGATTGACATGGATTTGAGATTCGGGGATAATTAGACACAATTTTTTTCATTTGCTGAAGTAATGTCCTTTGCTGTCCGATCACTGTAAGAAATTTCAAAGCCGTAAGATGCAACAAGTAAAATCATATAGAATATAAAGTAATCATATAAAATATAAAGTAATACTTGATAATAATAACAACTATCAGTGACGATCAAAATTTCAATCCTGATACGGAAATAATATTAAGCAATAAACATAACATTAATAGTGGGAACTATGACTGATGATGGCAATGAAGGCGATAACAATAAAAAAAAATATAATCATAAAGATGATAATGATAATAACAATAATACTAAGAAAATACAAATAAAAACAACAGCAACAATAATAATAGTCATAATAGTATAAACAACAATAATAACGATAATAAGAATGACGACAGCATTAATACACATGTGACAATGACAACGAAAAATCAAGCTCTGTCACGCGTCAACGCTAATCCTACTTATCGAATTGTCTGACATGTCAAAACTGTCATCTTGACAACGCCGCCTCGCTGTGTGCTGCCACCATTCCCGTCGAAATCCCAACCCTCCTGTCACCTCTTTTGAGGAGCTGTGCCCCCCCCCCCCCCGCCCGGAAAAAAAGTACTCGGAGATAGGTCGAGTGTATGCTGGATATCCTACATTCGTACACATACTTTAGATAGAGATACATGGATGGATGGATGGATGGATGGATAGACAGGCAGACAGATAAATGGATGGATAGACCGACAGACAGGATAGACAGATGGAAGCATAGGCAGAAGGTAGATATGGATAAAGGTATATCAAATCCAACTCACTCTGCTGCCATAAGCCTAGCTACGGGATAGCTGTTTGGCGCAGAGTACAAGTCAGTTACAATAAGCCAGTTTGCCAGTCAGCATCGACACTATTCATAAGGAATAACACTGGCAATTTAGACTCTGCAATCGGGAAAAAACAAAGTCATTTGGCCAGGCTCAACGATAGCAACACTGCCTTGGTTGCGACAGTGTGTCATAGCGTAGCGAAGATGCACTCATTTTGATATTAAGCTCAGGCGCCCGGTCGACCATTTCCTCTGATGCCACACGCATACTATAGAGCTACCGTAACTAACGTCTGTACAGTTTCAAATGAGACTGTTATATAATGAAGACAATCTTGGTTTATATACTTCAAAGTGTCTATTTTGTATTTTATTATCGTGTGGTGTTATTTTTATTTTATTTTTCATTTAATTCAAGACAATCACAAGCCACACAAATATATTATAAAAGTAATTTCAGCTAATATATTCATCAGAATGCAATTTGTATTTCTATTAAATAGCGTGAGTCTTCTTTTATCTGCGTCGAGTATATAATCTTTAAAATTCTTTCGCTATACCTGCATATCATCAGTGTGCAATGCATATTTGAAGTATGCATAGACTCGAATTACTTCGTATGATGCATTGTTGCATTTATAAGACCTAAAATGGGATAGTTAGGATGCCGATACGGAATGCACGGTGTATCTGTTGTAAGTTATGATTCATTACGTAAGTTGCATGATGTCGAATGTAGGGAGAATGTATGTGGCATATCTCTGCAATACTTCGCACTTTGAATTAGTTATATTTTAAGCAATAGAAGGGAATTAAAGGCAGAGAGAGAGGAGAGAAAGAAGGTGGGAGAGATAAAATGGACACAAGAGAGATAAGGATAAATGAGAAGGAATGCAGCGCGTCCGAAACCCTTCTCACGATCTGTCTTATCAACGTCACATCGCCGTTCTGAGGGAGATGTCTTGAAACCGCCGTTCATCTCCACTCATGTCACCCCCCCCTCCCCGCCTTTCATCACATCACATCACATCAGCTGGTCACCCCCCCCCCCACCTGGACTCCGATGCAGCGCCCCCCGGGAAGAAAATTCCGAGTCGGATACAAACGGAGGAAAAATCTTAAAAGTATTGACATTTTAGATGACGAAGAAAAAAATATATCATTACCGGTCAAGGGTCACATGAGAGAATTTCCTCTTTTTTCTTTTTTCTTTTTTCTTCCCTTCTTTCTTTTATCTCCCTCCAGGAAAAAAAATCTGAGAAACGGGGAGATAAAGATTTGACAAAGACTCCCCTCCCCCCTTTTCCTAAGACCCGTGACAAGAGACCCCCCTCCCCCCCACCAGCGTCCAAAGAGGGTCATCTCCCTGGAAGGATAAAGGGTGCACCTATGGCCCGGGAGGAGGAGGAGGAGGGAGAGGGGGAGGGGGACACCCTTAAAAAAGAGTAAAGTGACCCTTTGTCAACCCAAGCGCGGAGAGTTGCCAGTTGTTGATAACGATCGGTTTAACGTTTTCGCTCTCTTCTCGCTCAAAAGTTGCTGGAGCAAGATTACATTTAATGATATAATTGGAGATGCCTCGAAAATCATGGGGGGGGGGGGAGGGGTTGGTAGATGCCGTTTGGTTGTTGGTTTCTTTCGTTATCGGAAAATAGGATGTTTTTCGGCGCATGTTTTCGTGCTCCAGGAACAGGGGAGATGCATACTTGAAAAAGAAATGTAATAAAGAAATATCAAGAACGTTAAATAATTTGAAATTACTTAAACGGTTATCATGCGAAGCATCTAAACAACCTCTATCTCTCCTTCTCTCCCTTCCCCCTACCCTTCTCTCTGTCTTCCTCTCTCTCTCTCTCTTCCCCCTTCCCTCTCTCTCTACCCCCCTCCCTCTCTCCCTCTCTCTCTTCCCCCTCCTTCTCTCCCTCTCTTTCTTCCCCCTCCCTCTCTCTCTTCCTAATTCCCTCTCTTTCTTCCTCCCCCCCTCTCTCTTTCTCCTCTTCCTCTCACATTCGCTCTCTCTGTCTTTCTTCCCCCCTCCCTCTCTCTCTTCCTCCCTCCCTGTCTCTCCCTCTCCCTCCTTCTTTCACACACTAATGTATGTCATTAAGAAAGTAAACACATTTTTTATTCACTCTCATCCTCAAACTTAAACTTTCTTTTGCCTTTTCCCCATCCTTGACAAAATCTGTCCTTCCCCCTTCTTTCCCTCTTTCACATACTCCACTTCACACTTTACACTCTTCCCTTTACGCTCGTGCACATATCTTCTAATTATCCAAAGCAAATTCTCCCCAAACCACACGCATGTCAAGTAAAATATTATCATAATTGGGGAAATATCCTGACAAAAGTAGTTGCCAGAAAGAAATATAGAGAAGGGAAAGGAATGCCAGAAACGGAAATACGGCAAGGCTAATATTTCAACTAATAATACCACAAACGCTAACGTAATACTACTAATACTAACAATTCATTACGAAACTACAACACGTTCCCAAATAAGAAAGAACATTTTCCACTTCGCTCAAGTACTGCATCTAATTCATTTATGCATCTTCATTATACTCTAAATACCAGCACGTAAGCAAACATAAAATAATAGATAACACCTGCACTGTGAAACGAATAAGTTAATATGCCTATAAACAAACAGATACACCATAAATACAAGCACATATCATATATATTTATATACATAATAATATGACTATGAAAATCTAAGCATGCAAATATAGATGTAATATCGGAATAAAAACATAGACAAATACATTCACATAATCTTCATTTAAATATATATTTACATACGATTTATAATATGACCATGGCGAACCTTATAATAATATTACAAACAAAAAGATTGCCTGATATTACACACCGTTGCTACAACAAATTACTACTATTAATACTACTAACTGCTAATAATAATACTAATGATTATGATACCATTTTTAATGATAATAATAAAATAATATTATAATAACAATAACAATAATGATCATAACCACAAAAATAATAAACATGCAAAAATCGAAACAAACAGACAAGAAAGATAACAATAACAATTACGCAGATAACCGCTTCGGCACAGATGCTTCCGCAAGGAGCGAGAAACACCCGGGACACATAAATCAACAGTTATCACACCAACTCGAAAAAAAAAAGAAAAAAGCACAAGAAAAAATGCATTGCGATGAATCCTTCCCTCCCCCTTCCCGTTCTCCCTCTAGGAAAGCAGAGGGGGGAAGGAAGACGAGGAAAGGCAGGTAGAAAGAGGGAAGAAGCAGAAGAGAAGGGGGAATAAGAAAAAAACAGAGATGAGAGCGAAAAAGAAGACAGTGGCTAAAAGAAGGAAGCGAGAAGGGGAAGATAAAGAACGAGGAGAAAAGGAAGAAGAGTAAGAAGGGGGGGCTAGGGCAGGGAGGGAGGGGGTGGGGGGGCAACAGTCGCTAACTATCTCAATTCATCTCCCGGAGACTCGCCCGCGGCCCCTCTGTGCTCCTTGATTTATCGCCGACGCCCGCCCAGTCACGGTGTAAAAATAGACAACAGAAAAAGAGATAAAAAAGACAGAAGAGATAAAGAAAGAGAAAAATCAAAACACACAAAAAAGCAAGCTGATCCTCCCTTGCCCCCCTCCCCCCTCCCTCTCCCGCTGAGTTGCATAGTTTACGCTGATTTATGACCCCATACCTGCTCGAAGTGCGTAGCGAAAACGCATTAGGCAGCGCAAACGCACAAAAACGTTGTTTTTTTTAAGAGCACAAAAAACGTAAGAGCAAAGAAGAAAAAACGTGCATTCACATATGGGCGGTTCTGGCGCGGCCACTTTCCTTGCAAGCTCACAATGCGCGCTGCATTAATCATCCTGCAACTGGAATGCAATTTGGCAATGCATCACCAACGGCCGATGATGATCTACGACCGAGGAGGGAAATGGGAGAGGCGAGAATGGGGACTGGGAAGAGGGCGGCGAATGGATCTAAATTGGATGCATATCTCTTCACCTCTCCTCCTTCACAAAAGATACAGACCTATCTTCGGTGCAAATTTTTGATCAAACAATGAAAAAAAAACAATAAAAATTCAGAAACAACAAATAACCAACAAACCACTATCCAAACATCAAAATACACGAGCAAAGCAAAATGAAAACTGCTGCCGTCCACAGGCGATTCCAAAATGCATCCGCCAGTCCGTAGAAAACGGCGCGGCCCACACTTTCCCCTCGCTCGGTCTCCCCTCTCGATTCCGGGGATTATCAAATGGGACACGGGGCAGGGGGCATGGTGGGTAAGGGGAGAGGGGCGGAGGGTATGGACGAAGGGAGAATAGGGACAAAGGTATGGAGTAGAGGGGAGGGGGGGGGGAAGGGTAACAGGCGTGGGAAACTGAACCAGAGAAAATGGGAAACGTTAAAAAGCTACTAGAGAAAACGTTACGGCGCAACGTCGATAGGGAGACTGTAGAAAATTTGTATGGAAATGTAAATGGTTATTTCGGTATAGGAAATACTTAATAAGGAATGTGAATATATCATTTAAAAGATAAAACTATACAAAACTTTTTAATGAAAAAAGGAATAAGAAAATTAGCCTTTAGAACTTTCTCTCCATTTCATTTTATTTCTCTTACCAACCGCATCTGTCTATCAATAATTATAAACATAAATAAATACACACACACACACACACACACACACACACACAAACACATATACATATTAATTAGACCCTTATATCGAAGAGTAGAAGTAGCACCAGCCTACAGCCTCGGCCGACAACCACATCCGGCGTTTCCAAGAACCACAAAATCTCGCGCCAAAACCGATCTATTTTCCCTCTAATTTCCTCCTCTCCTAAACTTTCTCTCTCTCTCTCTCTCTCTCTCTCTCTCTCTCTCTCTCTCTCTCTCTCTCTTTCTCTCTCTCTCTCTCTCTCTCTCTCTCTCTCTCTCTCTCTCTCTTTGTCACCATCGAATGGGGAAAGGGGAGGAAGGGTAAGAGTAATAAAGGAAAGAAGGGAGAAAGGTAACCGAAGAAGAAAAGAAGGGGGGGGGCACGACCTGCAGAAGGGGATTGCGAGAAGATGAGGGGAGAGGGGGGGGTGAAAGGGGGGAGAGGCAGAGGCAGTATATATGCAAATCCTAAAGACGAAAGAAATGCATTTCGAATGTAGAATGCATTAGAATGTAGGTACACGAAGAATGCACACAGGGAGAGAGGTAAAAAAATGAAGGGTTAAGAGCACAAATACCAGTGAGGAGGGGGGAGGAGGGGAGGCTCAGAGGCTTTTGGTATGCATTTAGGCAAATATCCGTTTAAAAACCGTTGTGTCGCATATAAAAATATGATCAATTTCAAAGACACTCAAAAGGAGGGAGAGGGAGAAAAAAGCGGGAGACACATAAGCCTACATGCATGTAATCCAATGCCAACTGAACCATGCGATGCGGCGATATTTCACAGCTCCGAATCATTCCTATGCTTTAAAGAAGAAAGGGATAATTGCTTCCGTATGATAATGCGAATTCATGAATATTTACGATTCCATCAAAAAAAAAATGACATCCTAGCTTCCGTTTTCTGTGCTTGCGTCCCCCCCCCCCCCCGCCACGTTTTTCCAGGGGTGACAATGACATTCTATCGCGCGCAGTCGTCGGGCATTACTATTGTGGTCGCGGCTCATACCAGGCTGGAGTTGGCATAAACACCATTTCTCTCGGACAAAAGGGGCGCGGGAAGGGGCCATTAGCACGGAAAGGGGAAGGCAATACGAAGAATAAACGAATGTCAAAGCACTTTCGAGAGGTCACTAAACTCTAAATGTGCAGGTATTGGCGTCGGCACAATGCATCTGGGACGGAACCCCGGCCGGCATGCAAATACCTTTCTTTTTTATTTGCGGAGCGCTATAGATGTGCAAATAAATAAACAAATAAATTGATTTGTATGAGAGTCCAATATATTTTACAGATGGGGGAAGGCTCTGAGAGAGAGAGAGAGAGAGAGAGAGAGAGAGAGAGAGAGAGAGAGAGAGAGAGAGAGAGAGAGAGAGAGAGAGAGAGAGAGAGAGAGAGAGAGAGAGAGAGAGAGAGAGAGAGAGATACGTATAAATGGAATATTTGAATAGCGACATAAAACATAAAAAAAAAAACATACGTTCTATGCCAAAGTCCAATTACTTTTAAGGCGGAAAGCCAAATTCCTCCTATTAATCTCTCAGCAAAGTTCCTTTTCTTATAATCAGCTTCTAGTTCAAAACATCTAAGAACAACATACCAGTAAGATAATACTGCTGATATCAATTATAGATGCAGTTTTCGTAATATATATACTGTAATAAGGTAATAAAAACAATATATTGAAAGAAATAATCCGTGTTCAACAACAAAAGCTACTGATTCTATAAAATAGTAAAAAAAATATTAATATTCATAATAATAAAAGTAACAATAATAATAACAATAACATCCACAGCAATACTAATGCACATTCATGACAATTACTAGAAGATATTTACAGTGAATATTAGCAAAACCGAGATAAAGTGAGGTAATGGGCCACAGCAACCACAGAAAACGGGAAATGGGAAAAGAAGTCAGGTAAAAATGCTCCTTATTCCTCGACGGCGAGAAATGTTAAGCGAAAAGTGTGAATATATTAGGAAAATCTCTTAAAATACAGCTCACTGTTATCATTACTATTACTATTATCATTATTATTATCATCATTATTATAATAATAATTATTATTATTGTCATTATCACTATTACTATTATTATTGTCGTTATTACTATTATTATCATTATTATTATCATTATCATTATCATCATCATGATCCTCATACTCATTATTGGCATTATCATTAACAATACCATCATCATCACCATTATTGTCATTATAATTATTATCATCATCATCATTATTCCATCATCCTAATCATCATTAGCATCATCATTCCATCATCCTAATCATCATTAGCATCATCATTCCATCATCCTGATGATCATTAGCATCATCATTCCATCATCCTGATGATCATTAGCATCATTATTCGCCTAAAAACATCATCCCGCCTTTCATTATCCTTCGTCCCTCAAAAAACGTTCACGGCATTCGAGAAAAAGCTCCCGTCCTCCTCAAAAAAAATCTTTCCCTCTTAAAACTTTCCCTTGTTTTATAAGCGGTTTAATGAGGTTACTCGACCGCAGCGCGCGGGCGGAAGGGCGAAAACCAAGCTAAAACACGGCTAATGACGACACTTACGGTACTGCCCGCGGGGTTGGGGGAAACTGAGACGAAGGAAAGGGGGTGATAAATTAAACGGGAAGGATGGAGATAGAAGGAATTGGGAGGAAGATGAGACGAAGGAAAGAGGGAGATAAATTAAACGGGAAGGATGGAGATAGAAGGAATTGGGAGGAAGATGAGACGAAGGAAAGGGGGTGATAAATTAAACGGGAAGGATGGAGATAGAAGGAATTGGGAGGAAGATGAGACGAAGGAAAGAGGGAGATAAATTAAACGGGAAGGATGGAGATAGAAGGAATTGGGAGGAAGATGAGACGAAAGAAAGGGGGAGATAAAGGGAACGGGAGGGATGGAGATTGAAAGAATGAAGGATGAAGGGAGATAAAGGAAACGAAAGGATGGTGATAGAAGGAATGGAGGAAAGGGGGAGATAAAAGATACATAAGGGATAAAGACAGGAGGGAATGGGGGGGAACTGAGACGAAGAAAAGAGGGAGCTAAAATAAACAGAAGAGACAGAGATATAGGGAAATGGGGAAAATCCGATAAGGGAAAGACAAAGAGGATAAAGAGATGGAGATGAAGGGAAGTGGGGGAAACCAAGACGAAAAGGAAGGGA
>NC_091559.1:15231351-15238851 GCF_042767895.1 Penaeus vannamei | reverse complement strand
CGGAGTATTTGCAACAAAGATCATTTCATTGCAGGCAATTGCGTCGTCGCCATTCCTGTTACTCTCTCTTTTGTCATCTTCATCTGCCAGAAGAAAAACTCAATTTGGCTTCCTCGCTTCCAGGAGGGAATCTAAGAAAAAAATAACACTAATAGAGTAATAAAAGTAAGTTGACACAAATACGTTTAATATCAACACGCTCTTTTCTTCTCCACGTTCTCCCTCACCATTTTTTCTTCTGGACGTGTTAGACTAAAACGAGCCGCATGACGCTTGAATTTCCATACACAAAACAGAAATGACAAAAAAATCCAACTGTATACATATAATGCATCTACTCCGCCCCCCCCTCCATCCTCCCCGTCCCACACAAACAGACACACAAAACCCCGAAAACAATAAAACAGAAATTAAAGAAACCCCACCTTTCATCCACTAATAATAATAACATCGAACAATATAGCACGAGACAACACGCCCACTGCCCCCACTCCCCCTTCCCCCCCCTCTCCCCGCTCTACCTCCTCCTCTCCTACTTCCCCTACCTCCATCCCCCCATCTCCCCATCCTTGCCCTACCCTCCACCCCCATCCAACCCCTGTCCCCTCCACCCCCCTCCTCGCGCAACCGCCCCCTCCCTCCACCCCGGCCCCTCCCTCTCCCCCCGCCCCCTCCCTCTACCCCCGCCCCGCCCTCCTCAGGTGAAGCAATGACGAGCCGACATTCCTCCGGGGTGCAGCGCAAGGTCGCCGTGAAGCCACGCCGAAGCCCTGCGCCGCTCGGGAGGGAGGGGGGGGGGCAAGAGGGGGCGGAGAGACAAGGCACACAAGGAGGACACATGAAGTGGAGGAAGAGGAAAAGAGATAGAAAGCAGAAGGAAGAGGAGGAGGAGGAGGAAGAGGACGAGGAGGAGGAAAAGGAGAAGAAGAATTAGAATCAGAAAAAGGAGGAGGAAGAAGAAAGGGATGATTAAGAAGGGAATAGGAGTGGGGTAGATAAAGACGTAGAAGAAAAGGAGGAGGGGAAACGGACGAAATAAGGATAACATATAGGTAGACTGGCACCAAAGACAAAAATGGAAAATTAAGTCGAGGCAGAAGAAAGCAAAATCGACAGAGATATGGAGGGAGGACAAACTAAACTAAAAAGACGAAGCAGGAAACCAAGAACTAAACTAAAATCGAAATCAGAACGAAAAAGAGAAAAATGAAGAAGGGGAGAAAAAGAGAGAGAAAAAATGGAAGAATGAGAAAAAACAAAGCGAAAAAATGAAGAAGTAGAAAAAGAAGATAAAAAAGGAATAAAGAGAAAAAGGAAGACAGAGGAGAAAAATGAAGAAAGAGAAAAAAGGGAAGTGAGAAAAAAGGAAGAGATAAGAAAAGGAAAAAGAGAAAAAGGGAAAAAGGAATAAAGAGAAAAACGAAGAAAGAGAGAATATGAAGAAAGACGCAACGCGAGTGGACGAGCACCCCAAGAAGGCGCTTCCCGGGACGAGATCCGCTCCCAGCTGACGCACCACGTGTTCCCGGCGTCGGAATTGCGTCACCTGCCCGCACCTGTTCCGCCCTGGGCTTGGACGCCTCTCGAAACGTCTTGCAGTGTACGGCAAGACACAGATAGAGAATTAGAGGCGCGAAAATATGATTTACTAAACTCAAACAATCAAAAAACTCGAATTATGACCCACCTTCCCTTGAAATTCCAATGCACGCAATCAAAAGCATAGACACAAGTACGAATTCGGTATATACAAAAGAAGAAAAGAAAGAAAAACGCATCAGAAAAGGCAAATCTCAAGCGAGGTCACGGGGTCACAAACGAATCAGCCTGAAATAACGAACATAGCTCAGAGGAAACCCAGGGAAAATTTGTAGGTTAACCTGAGCCAATTACACCAACGTCTAGTGGGACAACGAACCTTGACAAATAATGTGAGGAAATGCATTCAATATAGACATGAAAGTAAAAAGAAAATAAAAAAAAATAAAAAAACAGCAATTGGAGGTTAGACCTAACTTTAAGTAAAAGGAACAAAACAATGAAAAGCATGTCAGCAACGGATGCCAAAGCCAAAAGCAAACAAACAACAACAGGTAAACAAATAACAGCAACCAAAGCTTCTGACAGACTGCCAGATCCACCTACGCAAGTTCACAGAGCGAACTGCTACACGCCAAACGCGGAAGCAAAATGCGACCAAAAATAAAAATAAAAATCCCACCAAGCTATAATTTCCGTCCGAATGAAGGCCAATCAAAACGCACAGAAAATGGCCACATTGTTCAATAGCATCCCTCGATAAAGACAAGATGCATAAGGGCGAAAACCTCATTCTAAAAAGAGAGGCGTTTCGACCATGAACACAGACCGAGCACGCGTGATGGTTATTAAAGTGCGTGAGTATACGTCAGGGAGTGCATTAATCTGTCGCAAGGTCGATGCGATGACATGCTGGTTCGCGGGAAACCGAGAGCTGTCCCAGGGCCAAATAAAGAAGATAAAAATGTCTAGAACTTTAAACACTGTGATTTAGTAGTGAACAGCAAAAACAATAGTAGCATGGCCAGAGGCTACAGCAAGTAAATAAAAAAATAATAGTAGTTGTAGGAGTAGTATTTGTATTTGTGGCAATGATAACAAAAATGAACAGCGTATCACAGCTACATCTTTCGAAATGCCAAGCCGCCAACTTGCCTCCGAAGGCGCACCTCAACTTCAACAAAAGCAGGAGTCAAGTGCGAGCCAGAGTTCGAGTGCATGCGAGAGTCCGTTCCGCCTCGCCTCCCGCACGAGGAAGAACGGGCGCGGCGTCGCCAAGGGGGAGGAGGGAACGAGGGAAGAAGAGAGGGGGGAGAAAGAAAAAAGGCATGCAGGCATCCAGGAAGGAGGGAAGGAAGAAGGAAGGAAAGAAGAAAGGAAGAAGGAAGGAAGGAAGGAAAGAAGAAAGAAAGCAAGGACGGAGAGAGGGAGGAAGGGAAAGACGCAATAATTAACGTTGCAAAGAGCGCAGCGCAAGAGCACCTGATCGCTCGGCTCTTGTGAGAACGGGGCGATGCAACAGCGCCGCCGAGTGGAAACCTTACGCGACGACCCTTCGTGGGAACACCAGCGCAACAACGGCGCCGGCGCTCCGGGAACCACGTTGCCACGGCATTGCGTAACGACGGAGGCTTAACAACAGAAATGACCTTTCCAAGTCACGCCCAATACAGCAGCCCTTCTGAGATGTGCATTCTGTTGACGCGCTCGGGTAGCAAGTCCAAATGCAAACACAACATGATGGTAAGCATTTGTAGGACGTCTCTGGACTTAACCTAGGCGCCAGTGGACAAGGTCAGACGGCCTACTTTGCTGCTGAAAAAACACCTTGTAGAGAGATAATCATCGAAATACACAACTATGTTAAGCTAAACCCGTAACTGGTTTCTCAACTAGGTCTGCCTGCGCCCCCCCTCTCTGTCTGTCTGTCTGTCTGTCTGTCTGTCTGTCTCTCTCTAACACAAACACGCACGCACATACACACACCCATAATCAGCCTCGACCCCAGATCGACGTCCCCGCGAACTCGTCAGGTCCTCGTCAAGCGCAGACATGGCTCGTAGGCCTAAGGATGTTCCCACCACCTTGGAGCAGACCTACACAGATGGTCACTCAGGGATGATGACTTAGATGGGCGGGGGGAGGGGAGGGGAGGGGAGGGGAGGGGGTTCTGTTCCCATTAAGATGTTGACGGTGATACGTGTGTGTGACAGGTATTTATACAAGTGTGTGTGTGTGTGTGTGTGTGTGTGTGTGTGTGTGTGTGTGTGTGTGTGTGTGTGTGTGTGTGTGTGTGTGTGTGTGTGTGTGTGTGTGTGTGTGTGTGCGCGCGCGCACACACACACACACGTGAGCTAGCGTGCGGACATGTGAATTGTAATTCATGAAATGTGTAAGCTCATTTACGCGAGCAAAAATGCATCCGTGCGGGCGCGCGTGCTCGCCGCGAGGAGGGCGGCGCGCGGCGTGCAGCGGCAACAAAGGAGGAAGGCTCCGTCGCGAGAGAAGGTCGCCGAGGACAAAAGCCGGGAACAAACAAGTGGAAACTTCCGGTGGCTGCGGCGGAGGATTATCTGAGGGTCACGAGGAAAACGGCCGATCTCGATTCCCTTAACCGTCGCAACAGACGCTCGCCGGCGATGCACGCTCGCTCACTCGCTCAAGCAGGCGCTCGCAAAAACCGTTCCTCCTTCACCCTTTCTTTCTTCCTTTTCCCTTCTCTCCCTCACGGCACATGCAGGTGAAAGAGCACATACATACACAATCCATTTTCCCCCTCCCTTTAACCCCTTCCTTCTCCCCTTTTCTTTTTTCCCGTCTGTCTGTCTGTCTCTCGATGCCCCCGCTCTGTCTGTCTGTCTGTCTTTCAATGCCCCCGCTCTGTCTGTCTGTCTATGTTTCTGTCTCTCTCTCTCCCTATTTCCACCCTCCCTCTCCCTTCTAAACCCACACAGAAGTCATGCTTTTCTCCCCCTTTTACTCGCAAACCACAAGCCACGCAAACGAAACGCGAGAGGGATAAGGAATGTAACTCAATAGCTTAAAATGACAAGTTTATTGAAATAAATACTAGGGAAAGGCCAGTTGCAGGTCGTGTAAAGGTTAAGCCATTGCATGCAGTTGAAGGGGAGTGAGTGAGTGAGTGAGTGAGTGAGTGAGTGAGTGAGTGAGTGAGTGAGTGAGTGAGTGAGTGAGTGAGTGAGTGAGTGAGTGTGTGTGTGTGTGTGTGTGTGTGTGTGTGAGAGAGAGAGAGAGAGAGAGAGAGAGAGAGAGAGAAAGAGAGAGAGAGAGAGAGAGAGAGAGAGAAAGAGAGAAAGAGAGAGAGAGAGAGAAAGAGAGAAAGAAAGAAAGAGAGAAAGAGAGAAAGAGAGAAAAAGAGCAAGAGAGAGAGAGAGAGAAGAGAGAGAGAAAGGATTGAAAGAGAAGAAACATAAGATACGAAACGAGAAGAGAGAGAAAAAAACAGATCGGTTAATGCGACCGACGAAACATAAAAAGATAAAAAGAAAGAAAGAAAGAAAAAGAAATCAGACGAGGAAGTAAGGGATGGGGGCAGAAAGAGATTAAGAAAGCATTACGCCTCAGCCTTTTGTGTCTGCCAGATCGACCCTCTCACTCGCGACAAAGAATCCCGGACGAACTTTCTCAAAAATGACAGCTTCACGCCCCTTCTCCCCCTTCCTTTCCTTTGGATTCTCTCTCTCTCTCTCTCTCTCTCTCTCTCTCTCTCTCTCTCTCTCTCTCTCTCTCTCTCTCTCTCTCTCTCTCCATCTACGGCATTCTCCATTCTATAAATCCCCCTCTTCTTTAGATTTTCATCTCCTCTCCTTTATCATTCTCATTCTCTGTCTCATTCTTAGTTCTCTCTCTAATTTCCCTCTGTGTCTATTTCTGTGTCTGTGTCTATATGTCTGTATCTGTGTCTTTGTGTATCTCTGTGCCTGTGTCTGTGGCTATGCCTGTGTCTGTGGCTATGCCTGTGTCTGTCTGTGTGTCTATGTCTATCTGTATGTCTCTCGTTCACCTCAGACAGACCTTGGAGGCAGGTGTCTCCACTGAGAGATCGGAGGTCATTTCCGTTCTAAAAGGGAGATGGAGAAGTAGGTAAAGGGACGTTTGGAGAGAAAGAGAGGGAAGGGAATGGACAGGGGGGAAAGCAGATACAAAAGAGGAAGGGGATTCCTGAAAGAGAAAAAGGTGAAAGACGGAAAAAAAGAAAAAGAAAAGCAATAATAATAAACATAATCATATCATTATCCTCATCACAACAACTACAATAAAGAGAGAGAACAACAACAACAACGCCAACAATACGACACATTCAACCCTCCCATCCACCTTAATAACACGCAACAGCCTCAATACAAAAGAAAAACATTCCAACAAGCAGTCCAGCAAAGCCAGCGCAGCCCCCTTCGCCGCGGCCGCCTCTCCGCCGCACGCTTTCCATTAGACTTCGCGCTGGCAAAGAAGTCCCGCTCCTCTCCTTCTGCCTTTTAATTGCGCCATCCATCACTGGGGTCGGGAGGGAGGGGAGGAGGAAAATTGAAGGGGTAGGGGAGAGGGAGGAAGAGGGGGAGGGAGAGGGAGGGGGAGGGGGAGGAGGGAAGAGGAGGGAGGGAGGGGAGGAGGGAAGAGGTGGTGGGAGGGAGGAGGGGAGGAGGGAAGAGGAGTGGGAGGAAAGAGGGAGGAGGGAGGGAGGGGAGGGAAGAGGTGTGGAGTGAGGGGGGGAGGGAAGAGGTGGGAGGAAGGGGAGAGGGGAGGGGAGGGGGAGGAGGAGGGAAGAGGTGGGAGTGAGGGGGAGAGGAAGAGGAGGAGGAAGAGGGTGGGGAGGGAGGGGGGAGGAGGGAAGAGGTGGGAGGGAGGGGGAGGAGGGAGAGAGGTGGGAGGGAGGGGGAGGAGGGAAGAGGTGGGAGGGAGGGGGAGGGAAGAGGTGGGAGGAAGGGGGAGGGGAGGGGAAGGCAGAAGAGGAGAGGGGATGGGAAAGTGTAGTGTAGGTTGAATTAGGGTAACGTAAGGTAGGTTAGGGTACGGCTGAAAAGGGTAGGGTAGGGTACCGTTGAGTAAGGTAAGGTAGGGTAGGGTAGGGTAGGATAGGGTAGGATAGGATAGGATAGGATAGGATAGGATAGGATAGGATAGGGTACGGTAAGGTAGGAAAAGACATGACAAGATAGAAGAAGGCAAGGACGAAGAGTGTGAAGGACAGAGAAGAAAAAAAGTGAGAGGGGAGAAGCAAAGGGAAGGGAAGTGAAAAGAAAAGGAGAAATGAAAGGCAAGGATAGGAGCGGAGAGAGAAGGAGGGGAAGAAATTGTGTGGGAAAGAAGCGGAGGGAAAGCTGAGGCGCTGCCCTCGTGAGGAGCGAACCGCCGCCAGGAGGGTCATTACGGCCTCGCAGACACAGGCCCTCCTTGTGGTGGTCCCGCGCTCGCGTCCTGCGCCGCCAGCTAGGAAATCATCAGGACTCGCTCTCGCTTTCCACTCGTCTGTCCTAGTGATATACATAAAAATGCTCTCTCTCTCTCTCTCTCTCTCTCTCTCTCTCTCTCTCTCTCTCTCTCTCTCTCTCTCTCTCTCTCTCACTCTCTCTCTCCCTCTCTCTCACACTCACGCGCCCACACACACACACACACACACACACACACACACACACACACATACGCATACACACATACACACACACGTATACATACACATACACACACACACACACACACACACACACACACACACACACACACACACACACACACACAAAAGAAGAAGAAAAAAAAGACACTTAGTCCTAATCAGCTTCTTAACTTGGTCGTCGCCGCTTACAATGCCCAGGTCAACCGCCCTCCGGTCCTCCCAGGGCGCCCGACGTCCGGCCCCATCGACAGGGGCGGCAGATTTACCCCTTATCTCAGGTCTCAAGATAAGTGCGATATTCAAATTCAAATATTGATTAAGATCGTAAA